>NW_020525934.1:0-46086 GCF_003368295.1 Carassius auratus
TTATGCCATTGCAGACTCTGCTACTTCACTTTGCTTCGTAGACAGAGTCTGGTATTACCAGGCTAGGAGACTGAGGCCCACTGGACAAACAGAGGAAAAATAGATGTTATTGAGTCCGCTGTGAGACTAGTGCTCGCGGACTGATAGAGACATAGGTATTTTCTGCGTCCGCTGGGAGACTGAGGCTAGCTGGACAGACAGAGGAAAGAAAAATAATAATGAAAATAGATATTTACTGCGTCCGCTGAGAGATTTGTGCTCGCTGGACGGACAGTGGAAACGGATAATATTTACTGCGTCCGCTGAGAGACTGGTGCTCGCTGGACGGACAGTGGAAACAAATAAATATTTACTGCGTCCGCTGAGAGACTGGTGCTCGCTGGACGGACAGTGGAAACAAATAAATATTTACTGCGTCCGCTGAGAGACTGGTGCTCGCTGGACGGACAGTGGAAACGAATAAATATTTACTGCGTCCGCTGAGAGACTGGTGCTCGCTGGACGGACAGTGGAAACGAATAAATATTTGCTGCGTCCGCTGAGAGACTGGTGCTCGCTGGACGGACAGTGGAAACGAATAATATTTACTGCGTCCGCTGAGAGACTGGTGCTCGCTGGACGGACAGTGGAAACGGATAAATATTTACTGCGTCCGCTGAGAGACTGGTGCTCGCTGGACGGACAGTGGAAACGGAATAAATATTTACTGCGTCCGCTGAGAGACTGGTGCTCGCTGGACGGGCAGTGGAAACGAATAAATATTACTGCGTCCGCTGAGAGACTGGTGCTCGCTGGACGGGCAGTGGAAACGAATAAATATTTTACTGCGTCCGCTGAGAGACTGGTGCTCGCTGGACGGACAGTGGAAACGAATAAATATTTACTGCGTCCGCTGAGAGACTGGTGCTCGCTGGACGGACAGTGGAAACGAATAAATATTTACTGCGTCCGCTGAGAGACTGGTGCTCGCTGGACGGACAGTGGAAACGAATAAATATTGCTGCGTCCGCTGAGAGACTGGTGCTCGCTGGACGGGCAGTGGAAACGAATAAATATTTACTGCGTCCGCTGAGAGACTGGTGCTCGCTGGACGGGCAGTGGAAACGAATAAATATTTACTGCGTCCGCTGAGAGACTGGTGCTCGCTGGACGGGCAGTGGAAACGAATAAATATTTGCTGCGTCCGCTGAGAGACTGGTGCTCGCTGGACGGGCAGTGGAAACGAATAAATATTTCTGCGTCCGCTGAGAGACTGGTGCTCGCTGGACGGGCAGTGGAAACGAATGAATATTTTTACTGCGTCCGCTGAGAGACTGGTGCTCGCTGGACGGGCAGTGGAAACGGATAAATATTGACTGCGTCCGCTGAGAGACTGGTGCTCGCTGGACGGGCAGTGGAAACGAATAAATATTTACTGCGTTCCCTGAGAGACTGGTGCTCGCTGGACGGGCAGTGGAAACGAATAAAATTTACTGCGTCCGCTGAGAGACTGGTGCTCGCTGGACGGGCAGTGGAAACGAATAAATATTTACTGCGTCCGCTGAGAGACTGGTGCTCGCTGGACGGACAGTGGAAACGAATGAATATTTACTGCGTCCGCTGAGAGACTGGTGCTCGCGTGGACGGACAGTGGAAACGGATAAATATTGACTGCGTCGCTGAGAGACTGGTGCTCGCTGGAACGGGCAGTGGAAACGATAAATATTTACTGCGTCTGCTGACAAACTTGTGCTCGCTGGACATGCGGGGGAAAAACAGAGCAGGTAATATATGTATAATTTATTTATTTATTTAAATTTTTTTTTTTTTTTTTTTTTTTTTTTTTCAGCGGCGTCCGCAACCGCATCGAGTTGAAAATAATCTCAACTTTTCAGAATGCGCAGCGGCAAGAATATCAGACCTGAACCAGGAAGTTGGTCACCAGATCACAGGGTAACCAGTTAAACTGCATGGAGACACCGGAGAGCGCCTAGATGTTTTCTCTGAGGTGCTCGCTCATCGCAGTTGTGCTGCCGTGGTACACCATATCGGTTTTGCAAAGGGAACAAAGAGCCATTTTATTTGTCCTCTGTTTAAAGTATTCTCATACTTTTAATAACAGTGGTCTCGGTTCGTGAAGAAAGTTGCATTCTATTATTCGCAGTATGCCATTATGCGAGATGTAAACAGTGTGATGCGTTCACGCATTTCACACGCGTCAATGTATTTTGTAGTCGACGTAAACGATGATGTCGACGCGTCGTTGCAGCACTAATTAGTGGTGGAAATTATGATTCTTTCTAGAGATTCGTTCATTTTCAGTTCATTCACCAAAAATGATTCATTCAGATTCGTCCAGTGATGATTTCTTCGTTTTACGCAAAATGTGCCACCAGGCGGGAAAAAAAAAAGAGTGTATTATGTCTTAAGTCAACGAACGCGTTCACTTGTTACAAAAGCTGATCTGGCTTTATTAAAATGTGTGTGTAATCGCATTCAATATATAAAGTCTAATTGAGTTGTTCAGATGAACAAAGCACAAGGTTTCTTGCCTAATTAGCATTTTAATTGTTTGGTCAAACAGTTGTATATTATAAATTCACATCCATAAATCGGCGGATTAAACCTTTCTTTTACGGTCTATGGATTAAACGTGGAGTTGCTAAATATCAAAACGAGCGTATGTGCACAGTACTGTACCTATAACTGCGCTTTGCATTTTCGAGATTGACATGCTAAGTAGCAGACTAACCCGGTTTACTCTAATTTCGTTCACCGAACAAGGTAAGCTATGTGCCAGTTCATTTTCATTCACGAACGACATGTATCCGTTCATTCAGTTCGTTCACGAATGACATGTGTGCCAGTTCAGTAATTTCACTCACGAACGATAAGATCTCTAGATCTAGTTCAGACTCATATGAAACTCGTTCATTGAAGGGCGTATTCGTTACTACATTCAACGAATCACATACTCTGTCACCTCATACTCGAAGGCTATCGGCTCGAGGTTGAGTAATTCTTTGACAGGATGAAACGGTTGTTACCCGGTTCACTGAGCTGCGCATGCGCTGCTTATAGCGCCGCGCTGCTATGGAGGGAGAAACTTCATTGAACGAGAAATATGAGTCAGTGGATAACATGAGCGATTCGTTCACCTAAAAGATTCGTTCAGCTAAAGATTTGTTCAAAAGAACGATTCATTCATGGACGACACGTCACTAGTCCTAATGGATACATTTGGAACACTGGTTTCACGTTGTAGTATAGACTGTGGAAACAGAGGCTTCTGAAAACTATGAATGTCATTATACAATGAATATCATTATGTCTGTAAAACATACCAAGACATGATTATGGCAATAACATTAATTGCAGTTATGTGCTATTCACTTCCAAGCAATTCTAAAGATATTTACTTGCATGCTTTTCATATTACAGTCCTAGAAAGACAACAGAATTTTACTCACACTGCTGTCCTGCGGCAAAACGAGGGTAGTGATCACGCCAGTAGATGGTGAAATATGCCCCTAAATAAATTGGTCCTGCCAGAATAATTGAATGAAACTTATGTCTGTAAAACCTCAGTGAGGTTTAAACGTGCACGGTAAGGCAGGTAATATCTTTGGACATTTCCGTGTGGATGATGACTACGTCATAGCCTCATTTAACAACTTTAAGCCTCCTTTCCACAGCACACGGCATTTGGAAACGATTGTCGCATACTGGTCGTGCAGCAACTGTTACCTTGACGTGTCCAACATGGTAAAATTAATAATAAGTGTTGGGCAGTAGCGTCGCTACAAGCAGCGAAGCTAGTTTGACTACATTTCTCAGTAGCTTGGTCGTAGCTTCGCTACTTTCTGAATCGAATAGCTTTTCAGTAGCGAAGCTACTTTTACCAAGTAGTGCGGTAGCTTCCACACAAGCTACATTTCGCAAGCATTTCTGAAGCTCAAAACTCAAATCGGGAAATACAACTGCTAATATCGCTGATCCTGGATCAGTAGTGACGCTCTTGTTCGCGTTTAAGGTGGATAGCAACCAATCATCTTTATGATGCATTACCGCCACCTTCTGCTCCGGATGGTGCCAACTCCTTGGCCAGTCACGCAAAAAATTATTTGATGAAATGATGGCATAGGATGAGGTCGGAGAACAGTTAATCCCGAGGAGTGAGTCGCCGTGGCCGTACCTCGACAAATACATGACACTGACCGAGATAACAGAGAGAAAATATGTTTTCAGATGCTGCTTGTAAAAATTAACAGGGTCCCCCTTACGATTATTGTGATATATTGTAATATATTATTTAACTTTTTATTTATAATATTTATAATTTAAATACATTTAATAATAGTTAACAAGATATAGGTAATTCTGACCTCGCACCGATAGATCTGATTAGAATACATCACATCCGGTCGGGCGTTCGCCCACGGTCTAATCGTGGAAGTGTAAATATTTGTACGCATCGGAGACTCAATTTGGATCTGAAATTCCACATGCATATGTGATCGAATCTCCACGCGGCTCCCGCACTACTTTCTAGCCGAAAACCTGTATTTAGCGTCTTCACCTGAAAATGTATTAATTTATGATGCACGGTCTGTGCCGCTAGAGGAGGCGGCCTCAAACTGCGCCTCGGCCGGAAAAGCCGCGGTGAAGGGCTGAGCCGCGGCGGGAAGTGAGAGAGGCCTGCTGCTGCTGCAGTAGGAACTGAGGAGCGGGCTGGTTGGGTGCCTGCTGGAGCTGCGATTCCAGCGCTCAAAGAGAGCCCGGTCTTGATCGGATCGAGCGTGGTGTCGAGCGAGGTAAGCTCGGCTTGCACGGTCTATTGGCCACGACGTGTGGCTTGGCGAGAAGAGCAACTGTCGCGATGACGTTTGATGGTGCTCAACTGCCGTGTTTAATGATCATGGGTGTCAGAAAAAGTAGCATTTCTGAAAAAATCCCCGGTATGGATCTCCTTGCTGGAAGGAAAATCGGGTCTGTGATGAGAAGACAGACAGCGCGAACCGGGATGCTGAAAACGGTCAATGAACAGAGATAGGTTCTGCTGTCATTTATACCTTGTCATGAGTTGATTACTGATTGGTCTCCACTTGTGTTAATCAGGTTAATGAACTGCGACTGTTCCTCCCGAACTTTGTTATAAAACAGCATAAAACGAAACGCGCTGCAAATCCTTCACAACACACATTAAGAAACGCTACAAATCCTCACAACACATGCATATAACGAAATTCTCAGAAAATTCTCTCAACACATGCAAATTGACAAAAGTGCTGCAAATAGCACTGACCACAATGGAAATGTTTCAAGGAGACCTCAAAAAGTGTCGGACCCAACTTGGATTTGTTTATAGTGCAGTGGCTACTGGTCAGTGGAGTTTTTGGTGAACTGAAAGGTGAGTTGTTGTTGTTTTTTTTTAACACCATGAGTCCTTTATCTTTTGGATATTATTAGTCTAAATAAGCTAAATAATTACATGACCATGATTTAATTACATTAAATGTAAAACATTACTTAAGATGGCTTACTTTAATGTCCACAGCTAAATATAATTTCAAGGTTAATGAAAATAAATTTGCAATGCTTCATTAGTTGTTTCTTAATGTGCATGTGTTGAGGATTTGCAGTTGCATTTCGTTATGATCATTTGTTGTCAAACTGATATAGACGTTTTCTTCATTTGCTGGTGTTTTTCAATTTGCATGTGTTTTCTTAAGTTGCAGCGTGTTGAGCTCTCGGCCACCATAATTTTGGCTATACAATAGAAACAGAGTTCAGTGTGTATTCTGCCAATGACCCATGCTTCCATCAATTCCTTTGCTTTTATAAACTAGAATTTAAAATTAACAGCATGACGCATAGCTTACAACACTGAAAATGTTGTAAGGCGTTACAAAATCAGTGACCAAAAAGAACCAAAAATACACACAAAACTGTAACAAAAAATAAATAAATAGAAAACCTTTTACAAAGTGCTGTATCATAAAACAGTTAAATTTCCATGTTCTCTCATTCAAAAAGAAGCAAAATAATGAATCTAAGAGATTTTGTCTTTTATCTGCACTGCCATTTGTCTCTGGCACCACATTGGTTTTCTAAATTACCTATGGATTGACTCCATCTGGAGAGCTGCTTTGAGGATTCTGGAGAGCAGAAGAGAGACATGGGATTGATCCCAGAGGTACTCCACTGAATACCTTTGCCCACTGAGGAGAAGATCCAAACCACTGGTCCTATGAAATCTTGCAAGGAAAACAGATGACAGCCAGGTACCAGTGAGCCCTGAGGACACATTACACAGGAAGGGGCTCTTTATTTTACCTGTAACCTACACAACCTGAAAGTCTGCAAGAACATTTTTATTAAAAGTTCACCAGGGATGCAGGACGTGCAGAGACTCACATTTGAATAATCGGGACAAATATAAAGTCCTTGTCAAAAAGATTTTCACTCCTGGTCCATGTTTTAACCCGATTGTACCGGCGCTCTGGACCAAATACCTGGCCAAAAAAAAAGATTTACATCATTAAGGTGCCAATATAGTGAAGTAGACAGCCATAATTTTAAAAACTTTAACCTTAGAAGTCTATGATCACATCATTTAGGAATTCTCCTTCCTCAAGACAGCCGAGGTCCTCCTCTGAGATGGTTATACCCCCTGGAGGTGGAAACACAACCAGTCTGCAAAGAGATGGTGAGAAGAGTCCTTCTAGATAATAATTGAGGCCACCCAAATGACTTTTTGATATCCTGTCGGAGCGATGAAGGAAGCTCTATCAAACTGTCCTCATCACTGTCTGAGACACTGAGGGCTGCAATTTCATATCAGTGAGGATCAGGAGAGGCCGAGCCCTGCTAAACATTGAGAGAAAGAGCTAAACAACTGAAAAACATGTTAAAGGCAGATGTTTGTTTTGCTCTATTATATAACTGGTGCTCATAAATGAATATTTTATTGATTCTGTGGCAATCTGAAAGGAAAAGGAAAGGTATGAGGAAGAGAAAGTAGAAGTAAACGGACAAGGAAATGGGAAAGATAACAAAAAAGGAAGAAGGAAAGGATTGTAAATGGAAAAGGATAGAAAGAAAAGAAAGGGGAATTAAAAGAAAAATAGGAAAGCACAGGGAAAAGGAAAGTAAAAGGAAATGAAAATTAAAAGGAAAGGAAAAATCGAACAGCTAAAGAAGTAATAGCGAAAAGGAAAAGGAAGTAAAGGGACAAAGGAAACAGAAAAGGACAGGAAATAAAAAGGAAATGGAAAAGGAAAAAGAAATAGGAAAGTAAAAGGAACCAGAAAAGGGAAAGTCAAAGAAAAAAATTAAACAGAAAAAGGAAAGGGAAATAGATGTAAAGATACAAAGAAAAGGAAAGGGAAATGGGAGTAATGGGACAGGACAGGAAAAGTAATGGAAGAGAAAAATACAAATGTGAAAAAGTTTGAAAACCCTGACTCGTGACAGGAAGTTTATCATCTTAAAAGAAATAAAATGGACATCAAATAGTAAGCTACAACACTATACAGAGTCTGAGGAGCACTCGGTTATGTCTTAATGCACAAAGTCATATATCCATCACATTTTACACAGAAATGTTAAATTAAATTAAGAGTGCACTGTAACGATATGCAAATCCATACTCATCGGGAAGAAGGAGGAGGGAACCGGCGCACAATCAAAAAGCATTTTAATAATTCATAAATAAATACAAAACGGCGCACCAGCCCCTCACGGACGACTGGTGCGCATAAATAAAAACCAAAACATAAAATAATGTCCCAGGCCTGGTCCTCTCTCGTCCTTCACGGTCGTCGCTCCAGTTTTATATCCTTCCATCTCCTACGTGGGACTCGATACTAGCGGTGGGGCTCAGGTGTAGCTCATCTCCAATCACTACACCTGGCCTCACTCCTCGTTCCCATGACCCTCGACCCCGCCCCACTCGCCACATGCACCTTTAATCACCATAATAAATAGTCGATTACATTTATTTGATCTACGACTGGCTAATGCAAGGAAGTTCGAAACTACATGACTTTCCTCTTCAAAAAAAAAAAAAAAAAAAATACAAGTTTGGAACGTGATGACATCATGAAGATGACAAACATTTGAACTGCATGCCATCATGCCCCACTTCCTGTTTCTGGGGACACTGATGTGTCTTCAGACTGTTACTGGCTTCTTTAAATGACAGCTTAACTGGAAAACAGCTGATATTATGACAGGACAATGAGGACTTGGCAAAATCAGGATGTGCTATTATGCCGCTTGCCCATCTCTGTGAATATTTCTTCAAGTGTGATTCGCTCTGCAAGCATGAGCTCATTCTCAAAGATAAGGACAACTTATTTCTTGTTTTCATCTGAGGACACAACAGAAAACTATTTCACGTTTTATCTCTCAAAGCAAGAACATCAGTCACACTTCATATATTGACTGCTGTATAGTTTGGATTTGCGACTCACTCTCGCATTTACACCACATTTTTGAATCCTCTTCAGACATGTCAAGCTGGACCTGCAGATGAAGGCAGGTCTCAGGTGTTGTCTGAAGAAACAGGGCTGGCAGCTTCTGCTCGGTGCACCATTTACAACCCATCAATCTGATGCTTCCATTCGTCCTGACAGTAAAAAGGAAGAAAAAAAAGTAATATTAACATACAGGTGCATCTAAATAAATTAGAGAGTTGTGGAAAAGTTCATTTATTTCAGTAATTCAGCTCAAATTGTGAATCTCATCTATTAAATAAATTCAATGCACACAGACTAAAGTAGTTTAAGTCTGTTGTTCTTTTAATTGTGATGATTTTGGCTCACATTTAACAAAAACCCACCACTTAACTATCTCAACAAATTAGAATACTTCATAAAACCAATAAAAAAAAAACATTTAGTGAATTGTTGGCCTTCTGGAAAGTATCTTAATTTATTGTACATGTACTCAATACTTGGTAGGAGCTCCTTTTGCTTTAATTACTTCCTCAGTTCGGCGTGGCATGGATGTGATCAGTTTGTGGCACTGCTGAGGTGGTCTGGAAGCACAGGTTTCTTTGACAGTGGCCTTCAGCTTATCTGCTGGTCTCTTGTTTCTCATTTTCCTTTTTACAATATCCCATAGATTCTCTATTGGGTTCAGGTCTGGTGAGTTTGCTGGCCAGTCAAGCATACCAACATCATGGTCATTTAAGCAACTTTTGGTGGTTTTGTCAGTGTGGCCAGGTGCCAAATCCTGCTGGAAAATGAAATCAGCATCTTCAAAAAGCTGGTCAGTAGAAGGAAGCATGAAGTGCTACAAAATTTCTTGGTAAACGGGTGCAGTTAAAAAAAAAACCACAATGGACCAACACCAGCAGATGACACTGCACCCCAAATCAACACATACCGTGGAAACTTAACACTGGACTTCAAGTAACTTGGGCTATGAGTTTCTCCACCCTTCCTCCAGACTCTAGGACCTTGGTTTCCAAATCAAATGCAAAACTTGCTCTCATCTGAAAAGAGGACTTTGGACCACTGGGCAACAGTCCAGATCTTCTTCTCCTTAGCCCAGGTAAGACTCCTCTGACGTCTGTGGTTCAGCAAATTCCTTGACATGTCTGTGTGTGGTGGCTCTTGATGCCTTGACCTCAGCCTCAGTCCATTCCTTGTGAAGTTCACTCAAACTCTTAAACCGATTTTGCTTGACAATCCTCATAAGGCCGAGGTCCTCTCGGTTAGTGGTGCATCTTTTTCTTCCACACTTTTTCCTTCTACTCAACTTTCTGTTAACATGCTTGGATACAGCACTCTGTGAACAGCCGACAGCCAGCTTCTTTGGCAATTAATGTTTTGTGGCTTACCCTCCTCGTGAAGGGTGTCAATGATTTTCTTCTGGACAACTGTCAGTTCAGCAGTCTTCCTCATGATTGTGTAGCCTAGTGAACCAAACTGAGAGACTACTTTGAAGGCTCAGGAAACCTTTGCAGGTGTTTTGAGTTGATTAGCTGATTGGCATGTCACCATATTCTAATTTGTTGATATGACTGACTCAATTGGTAGGTTTTTGTTAAATGTGAACCAAAATCAAAAATTAATCAAAAATTAAAATAAGACTACTAAAGTCTGTGTGCGTCAGAATGAGAGTCTAAACCTAAGCTAATAATACATCACAATAATCCACAGGTAAGTAACTCCAGTCCTTCGATTAATGAGAAGCAAAATGCTTGTGTTTGTAAGAAACAAATCAGTCAAGGTGTTTTTAATATCAATATACGAATCCCCTATCCATAATATATTTGTCCGGTAAAAATAAATAAATAAATATACACAGATCAAGCACTGATTACAAGCAAAAAACAGTCTAAAACAGTTTGAAATAAATGTGTTGGTGGATTTAAGTGTAAGAGGCCAAAAGGGGACTTTAAAATGTAGGAAGCATTATCATGGACTATCACTGGCCAGAAGTGACTATTTAATGTTAATTAACATGCAATTTTTTCACTTCATTATAAATGATGGAGTCGTGACTATTTCTTGTGGATTACTGCAGTGTTTTTACCAGCGGTTTAAACTCTCATTGTGACGGTATGTGAGGATTATGAATTCAGTAAACCTATAATTCATATTTACTGTGCACTGGGCGGTCAGAGTGTCAGTTCTTCTGTAAGTCTTGGTCATCATTCCAACTTTAAAACGTCTAATGTTGAGTGTAAGTCTGTTTAGTCTCTGTGTCTTTGGGCTTTCTGGTGACTGGGCCTTCATGGCAGTTGGATTTTTCACTCTGACATGACGGATCATGTTTCCAAACTGCATTAGGAAAAAAGAACGCACTAGTTTTAAACTGAATCCAATAGTATGAGCATATTTTACTTTTGCAAGATATTCATTATTTTTAAACCTCATCTATCATTTGATATTTTCGCAGAAGCTGTTTTTTCGGAGATGCATGCCCAGAGTTCTTAAAAGTAGTTTTCTTCTGACCCAGAAATAAATCTGTTACACAATGAGAAGAAATAAGTTTTGTTTAGCCCCTATAAGACAGTTTAACACTGTAAGGACCAGCACATTAACTAATAGCCACAAGAATCTATTTTTTATTTATTTTATTATTATTTTAAATTAAACAGTTTATTGAACCTTTTGACAACATCATATGTGATACCTCAGGCTTTTATGGCATATACAGTAGTAATGATATAGTGAGAATATGGAGCTCATGCTCAAGAAGAAAAAAAAACATGAATTTTGTTCAGGTGCAGAAAATTAGCAAAAACATGACATTTGGTGCAGTTGTTGATATTTATGTGGCCAGAAAGCAAGAAAAATTTGTAATAGCTTGTAAATGAATGAGATCTTTATAACACTATAGCAGACTACTTACCAAAAATGCATATAGTTGTCAATCTATCCCCCAGTTTCACAAACAAGGCTTAAGCTAGTCCCAGACTAAAATGCATGTTTGAGCTGTCTCAACTGAAAATGTCTTTCTCTGACATCAAAATTTAATTGAAAATTAAACTATATTTTTCACAGATTGATTGCAGCGACATACATTATATGCAGTTTTATGAAATGCATGGACAAAATCTATTTTCACGAATGTTTATTTACTCAAAACGATTTATGCAAACACAATTATAGCCATATACTGAGACAATACAAGATGACTCAGGTTCTCAACACAGAGAGAAGTAGATTCAAACAAATGACATCTAGCGTCTCTGTTTAGTTTGATCAGGGCTTTTTACAAATTTACGGAGCCCTGCACATGACATGCAAGAAAAAATAAATTGTGCGAACGATTTACTAATTCGTTCCCTCAATGTACTAAAACGTGGACGCAATATTAATCATGTGCACGTTTTAGTACATCAAGGGAACTAATTAGTAAATCGTGCACATGATTTAGCCAACTATTTTTTCTTGCATGTAATGTGCGGGGCTCCGTACAAATCTGATATGACTTACAGTTAAGGATGCACAGCCCATATGCTATTCAATAGCTGAGCGAAATAAATACAAAACAAAACACATAAATGCAGCAACTCTAGCAGCAAACGTCAGTTCAATTCAACATGACATCATCTGTTCAGTAGTATCACATGTTTGACTGCCACTAAAATAAAATGTCCACAGTAACAATGAGTACTGTCCCTCATGCTCAATGGCTGAATATGAACTCTAGTTAAGTATGACGGTAATACAACTTTCCATCCATTTAGTGAGTTTCCATTTTGCAGTCTATGACGTGTTAGAATAATGTCACAATCAAGCACAACAGAAAAATATGATTTTCAAACCATCAGTCATCACTTGTCAATGTATAACATTTACATGCTCCCTGGGTACAAGCAAAACAACCTGTGCCATAAGTTACATTTTAAAGCCTTGCTGACATATTTTAATGTTTATTATTATTATTATTATCATTTAATGTCACTGGCTCATCCAGTTGATTAAAAGTATAAAAGTCCTCTCTGCAGCTCAGCATTTATTTCCATCATGTCACTGACAAACTTGACATCAAAATCTTTAAGTTTGATATTTCTGGGATTCTCATAGTGTCTGCTATTCTTAGTCATTTAAGATAGTTCACCTAAAAACGCAATTCTGTCATTATTTATTCACCTTCATGTAATTCCAAACATGTATGATACTTTGGTAGAACAATGAGATACAATGAATGGAAACCAAAGCTTTTAAGCTTCAGTAAGGACACAGAAGCACCTTAAAAATCAAGTTGTGCATTGAACTTGTGTGCTCTATTCCAAGTCTTCTGGAGATTCTGATACCTTTGTGTGATCTACAGACTGAAATTAAAGTTATTCACTGAAAATCTTGACATCTTCTCTAGCTCTAGTTGCTGCTTTCATTAGAATTCATGAGCTTCATTAACTCGATGATCACCTGGTCACATCTGTACCTGAAGCTCATAAAAAGCTTTAAGAAGACCAGGAATATAGTGTATGCATTTCATGGACCACTTTTATGGTTCATTTGTGTCCTTTTTCAAGAATGAAAGCTTTAGTCTCTATTTGCTGTAATTCTATGGAAACCAAAAGCCTTCTTCATTTGTTCCACGACAGAAAGTCATCTGGGTTTGAAACAACATGAGAGTGAGAAACTGATAACAGAATAGTCATTTTCCATCATTTAAAGTGTACAGTCAGTGAGAGAGGCAGACTGAAGCTGGAGACACAGATGGATGGCATGATACTGATCATTTCATACTGAATGGAGCCGGGACAAACCTTAAAGAAAATGTGTATGAAAAAATGTCTTTAAAAACGTCTTTCTCATCTCAAATATTTACATTTTTTCAGGTAGTTGTGCTACCCACATTCTGTAATACCTTTTTCTGTTGTTCATTCTCAATGTCGATCTGTAAAACATGCTGTGACGGCTAGGATGTGTCGTGGTTGGTGCTACTGTCTGGATGGGGGTGAGGACGGCGAGTGTTTGTTGATACGTATGTAGTGCATAAACCGGCGTCAGAGGACAAAGATTTCGAGTATATATGGTGAGCCCACAGATTTGTAGGAAACTGAGAGGATATTAACAGCGTGCAATAGATGGGAGCCATTCAAAGTGGTGGGGAGGGGAAATGGTGAAGGGTCACGATGACGCTCAGAATTCGTCCAAGTGGGCCTGCTCGTCTATTTCATCATCTTCTGGTGGGGCAAAGCCATCCTGTACAAAAAAATAGGCATTTTTAGGGTGATCATGGTATTTCAACACTGCACTAAACTCTGTGTAAAATTTTGTATATTTCAATATTTTAATACACTTTTGTATTTGTGAATTATGTTTTTATTGTGAATTATTTATTTATTATTTCCTGGGGAGCATGTCATTAAACTAGTTTTCTTTATTTTAGGTCACAGTATCATAGTGGCTCTAATTAAAACATCAATAGCAACAATAGCATTATGGTTAGTCATTTCATTTCCATTTCAATAAACTGATTTTGATTCTGAAGACTCAACATGGCATTTTTCATATATACACATAAAGTTGTCAGTAAATTTTGTTGCATTTCAGACAGCTAAGAACTTGCTCAAAATTCGATTTCCAAGGTGGTGAGGACTCGTGAGCATAATGCAAAATTATGTTTATAATATGTTTTTACCATAACTGGCATTGGAACTCAAATTTGGTTCTTGTTGAGTCATGTTATGGCACCATCTTTCTGTTGGTTAATCCACATGACCAACTTGGAATTAATCGACAGCCGATGCAAACTGATATTGATATCGCAAATTATGAATCAACCTGACAAATATATATGTCAAATAACTAGAAAAAAAAGATATAAACCATATCATTGACAGTACCTCTGTGGCATACAGAATGTCAATTATCCTACTGATAATGGGGTTGGTTTCATCTTCTTGTTCTTGGCAGATCAGCTCAATGTCTCGAAGTTTGCTGAAGTAGAAATCTCTCTCCTTCTCCAGACCATCTACAGTTAACTTCAGCTCCATCAACTTCAATAAAACAAAAAAGACAAAATGTAAGATACTAATCAGAACATAATCATTCCTTAATGGGAAAAAGTCAATATGCTTAATATGATAAGACAACCTATATGCAGACTTAAAAATATATAATAAAAAATGCAATAATCTGAATAAGTGGGATAGAAGATGAAGGAATGGTCTGAAGAAAATGGGAGAAAAGAAAGATAAAAATGAAAAATGCAAAATCTACCTACACTTTTCTTTCTATTCAATTTCTACAATCTCCAATCCAAAGTGCTCCGAGGTAGAGTAAGTCTTCCTTACCCTCCCAGGGACTCTACCTGTTGATTAAGCTCCATGATTTCAGCATCACTTCCCCCATTTCGGGTATGTGTGGGGTTCTTCCTTATGGTGGTGGTCACCCTCTGTGGTGTGGGCATGTTTTTAGGTACTGTTGGCGATGTTCTCTGAGGCCCTGAAATTGGAGATGTTTAGTTTAGTAACAATAAATGGGAGCCGTTCAGAAAATGTACAACCTAATCCATGCAATTTTAGGGTTTTGTCATTTCTATCAGCTTCTTTAAACACATTTAGCTCTGTTCCATACCATAGTGGGCCAAAATGGACCCTCATAAGTGACTGATCTGAAATGTCCTACAAACAGCGCTCTTCATGAGATCTCAAATAATGGTCAATTCTGTATTCTGTTTGCCAACTTAAGTGATTTTTTTCTTTGAGTAAACGTATGACAATGGAAATTTAGGGATTGCCTTCACATATACAGTATATAGATATTCAGTACCTTGTTTTGGCCAGAACTGCATAAGGCCATTTTGCTGGGAAATTTTTTTTCCATCCTCAAGAGTGAGCCTATGATGCCTATGAAGAAAAAGTTCACCCAAAAATGAAAACTCTTCTTGAAAATGTACTCACCCTTATGCAATACATGATGTAGATGAGTTTGTTTCATCGGAACAGATTTGGAGAAATAAAAAAAACTATTAAAAAAAAAATCCTTCCTCCTTCCTCTCACATTAATTTACACTGATATATGAGCTTGATCTGTGCATATTTCTCTCCTGATTCAGATGAGACAACTTTTTCACTGAAGAAAGCAATATTATGGATATAGGACTTAATTATGAATTTAATTACTACAAACATTTTACAAGACATTAATTGATTGAATGAAGTTGTGCTTTGGATTATTGTGGAGTTTTTATCAGCTGTTTGGACTCCTATTCTGACGGCACCCATTCACAGCAGAGGATACATTAGTGAGCAAGTGATATAATGCTAAATTTCTCCCAATCTGTTCTGCTGAAGAAACAAACTCATCTACATCTTGACTGGCCTGAGGTTGAGGACATTTTTAGCAAACTTTCATTTTTAGGTGAACTATTCCTTTAGTGCATTCTAAGGAGGGAGCTCACTAGGTTTTAGAACAGAGCTAATGATTCACTAAAATGAGCTAAGAGGTTCAGTAAGCTCAGCCTTTAACAAGCTACAGCATGGGCTGCTTGTCACCCCATTACTTTGGTTAAGCCTGTGTGTGTGATCAAACTAACTGTTTCAAAAGCCTGTTATCTGCTTCATATCTGGCAGGTTTAACCAAGTCAGGAAAGTGTGATGAGATGTGACTACAAACTAAATGGAGGTCACATTCTCAATCCACCCCAACGAGCACAAAAGCAGTCAACTGTCAGCACGCTAGGACACCCCTTTTGTACCTCTCTGGGGACTCTATGTTTCCAGTTCTTGGCTGTTAACCCTCTATTGCACAATTCCGCCTCAGGGTAACCCTTTTCACTCACTTTTCAAACCAAAAAGATGTTAATAAAGGGTTGTTTATGAAGGGATGACTTAAAAAAAAATTAATAGTTTTTTTTTTTTGGTGTAACTACATCCTGGTGCTGATTTTAAAATCTTTCTCTGGTCAAGGATGAAATGTATTACTTTGCTTAAAAAAAAAAGCCTAAAAATAAGATTCATATTTATTAGTGAATAAAATGCACTTTAAAAGAGTCAGTATTTTATAAATTATATGTAGACTACTGTTTAAAAGTTCTCACCTAAGGGTTTAAAAGAACTGTTTTCTATTGTAATATATTTTAAATAATAAAATATAATTTATTCCTGTGATGTAAAAGCTGAATTTTCAGCAGGGATTACTCCAGTCATCAGGGTCACATGATCCTTCAGAAATCACTCTAATATGATATGTAGAAACATTTCACATATATGTGAAATAAGTATTATATAAAAATGTAAGTATTATTTTTTTACTAACCCAAAACTTTTAAACAGTAGTGACTTTTAGTATTAACTATAAAAATATAACTTTTTTTTTCTTTAGAATTCTTAGAACATTAAAGTGACATTTCTATAGTGTATACTAAGAAACCCGTTCTTATAGTTTCTGTAATAATAGTTTGTTTTATTTTTGTTCTGTTTTTCTTTTTATGAATTTATTTATTTCAATTACCACATGATTTCTTTTTATTTCTTTTTTTATTTTAGTTTTTAATTTTTATTTTTATAGAAAATGTAATCAGTCATGTTTAAGTGATGCAATAGAGGTTTAAAAGAAAAGGAATGTTTTTTTTATTTGTTTTATTTTGGGGGGGTAACTTATTTCAGGTGACTATAACTTTATAATGACCAAAAAAGAATTTGGAGGGACTGAGGGATGAATAGGACTGACCGAAGTGACACTAAGCAAGCTATGACCCTTCAGGATGGCACATGAGAACTGATTTTGGAAAACTGTTTGTTAGTACTGCACTAACAGAGCAACACAGAGCTGTTTTAATGCTGAATTCATTGTTTTCTCATTGATGAAAGCTTGGGCATGGAGTAAATCATTCTGGGGCCTGTGCACATCCAGCTGCTTTGCAAAGCATGTTGTCAATCATTAGAGCCTCAGCAATCAATGCAGCAAATTTGCGGCAAAATCTCGAGGTTACCTGAGGAACCAGTTCTCTTGGGTTTGTGGGAAAAGTGTTCACCTGGATTTGGTGGAGGCGCCACATCTTGGCCCTGCCTAGCTTGAATGGGATCATACTCTTTTCCGTCATAATTGGCATCAAAGAATTTTTTAAACCACTGGATGAATTCAAAGTTGTCCTGGAATTTTCCTTTCACTAATTTTTCCACAGGAATTATCTGGATAACACAAGGAAAACAAATCAGCATCAGCTTTAATCATGAGGGGTAATTTTGATGTTAAAATACTTTCTCCTATCCTAGGAATTACAGAATACAAAAGCATATTTGACAAAGAACATTAGACACCTCCACTTGTCTCAAGTAATATTTTCAGCTAACCTGACACCAAAAATCAGCACACTACATCATATAATGCACACTACATCAATATATCAGCCTAACCTTTAATAACTCATTTACATTCATAACTATTTAACTAAAGACCTGTTGAGCAATATCTAGGCCTAATGTTGGATATTGATGAAAATTACTTCTATTTTTTTATTAAAGATGTCTGTATTTTACAAATACAAAGGTGAAGGCTTTACTCATGAATATTAATTAGCTTCATACTATGGTAAATTGATGGTTCATGAATATTAATCATTGTTCATGAAAACACGGGTACAACCCAATTAATTAATCAATCACATCCCTTAATTTTCACATCAACAGTCTGCTTTTTTTGTTTAAAACATGAAATGTGACATATAAACAAACATGCCTTCTTTCAATCAACTGTTATTGTAGTTGATATTTTTTACCAAATGAACTGAAAGCTTTGATTTATTTTTTTAATTGAGTAAAGCTAAGTTAAAAGAAAAGTTTGAAGTAAAAAGATGTGCATCGAAGCAAATTCTCCAAAGGGCCAACTAACTTTATCAACGTTCATCCTCTTGAAAGCTGCCTGGAGAACTTTGAAGTTGTGTATAAACTCCGTCTCCAGCTTTGCTTGAAATTTCACTTTCTTTAAAAGAATACACCCTGGGAACAGCATGTCCATGAACTGACAATAAGCTGCCCCTGAGGACAAACAGCGAAAGAGAACATGGGTCAACAGAGCTCATTCATTGCATGATGAGAAACAAAAAATAAATTATGTGTAGTCTTATATAATCTATAGTAGAGCAGAAATAAAGAGTATGCTAGTGCCATTCATGACATAAAAGACAGAAACACTTAGTGAAATAGGGCAGTAGAACCCACCTGAACATAATTGTTCAATCTTGGTGTAGGTGAGCTGAAGGGAGTCGTTCACCCCACGCCAGCATGTCATGTCGGCTCAGGTTCTCAATCGTTACTGATGTGGCGTATACATTCACTGCCATCTCCTACAAAGGATAAAAACAACAGTCTCTATGCACCTAATTACACTTCTTTTTAATACTTTGATATCATACAGCATGTGACTATATGTTTAAAACGTATAATTCCATATATTTTAATCAAGTTTTTATATCTTATATAAATGTATATTTATTTCATGTTGAAAGGATTCATTTGGTTGGATAGCAGGTAAAGATGGTATCATACTCATGCTTTAAATAATGTCACTGTATCTGGATTGAATGTGTTTCGGTTTGGTTAATCAGAAGTGTTGTTCAGTTCTGTTCTTCAGCTGTCACTGCATCATTGAAAATTGTAATAACACTATACATTTTAATCCTCCAAAGATAATCCATCCAGATTAGTGTTTCAGAGATGTTGTTAACCATGCACATCTGGTGCACCCAGTGGACTGCGTGATGGAAATGACACTGTAAAACACACACACACACATCTTCTACAGAGACACAATATGTGTGTATTTCACTGCATGAAATTTGTAAAGCTTAGATTCTTCAGTACTGGGACAAAATCCATGTATTGAATTGTCAGCAAGGTCAGTTTTTTTATTTATTTTTTTAGGTTTTGCAAACTAATAGTACATTATTTGAAATGTAAAACTTTTAGAATTTGAATTTTTAAAATGTTAAATTTTTTGAATTTAGAATTTGAATTCTTGTTTGTGTATTCTAGAAATGCAAATTTGTGTGTGACATCGTGATTTATAATATCATGTTATATTTCATGGTGTGACACATAAAACATCATATGATATTATTATGATATTACCTGATTATAAAGGTTTTCATGAATATCTGTTGCCAACAAAAAAGTTTGAGGTAAAATTGTGAAAACTTGTTTATAAAGAAGACATTTTTTAATAACCCCTTCTTTCTGCCAGGACGTAATAATGTTTCTTCTAAATATATCGTTATTACTAAGTTCTAACATATGACACTGTTAATGTATTTGGTCTTGCCGGAAATGATCTCATACCCTGCTGCTGCAAGCAAGTACAGGAACTTGCTACAGCTAATATATATATATCCTGATATGGTGCTGTGAGTGTTTAAGACATACAAACAGCATATAAAATAACCCATAGCAGATAAGTGGAGCTGGGGAAGGTGGAGGGTTTCAGAGGAACTCTGAAAACGCGCTACAATTCTCAAGCGAATGCTAACCAGCCATTTAAATGTAAAGCAGCAAGCTCATTGGCTGCATATGCAAGATGAACCAATCAGATTGTGACAAGTCATTAAATGCTAAGAATATCATCAGTTTACGTTAAGGACCCATCAGTCTGCGCAATCTAGAGTTTCATGACAAAACTTGGTATTTACAGTCAGAGAACAGGTGGTTTCAGAGGCATAGGGATTTTTTTATGATATATATATATATATATATATATATATATATATATATATATACATATAAATAAAATGAGCAGTAAATAAAACCAAACAGTCCTTTTGTTTTGTAATATCCTAGAATATTCTCAGCTCATCTCCAATTAATGCTGGCAATGCCATATTAAAGTCTAATGACAGATAAAGATACAGCACAGGTTTCCCCCTCACACTTCAAGAAGCAGAAGAGGAAAAAAAAACAGTTTGAAAACTATTATTGGCACTCTACTTATTCTATTCTTCCTAATAATATAAAAATATACAGACCTAACTTATGTATTGTATAATGCTGGTCTGAAATGAAGAAATGAAACAGTGATTGACACATGCTTGTTTTATCATCAGTTGCATAAATTCAGCCTCATTTGATCGTATTTATCTTATTCGTATTTATTACAAACAAATGTATTCGTTTTATGTTTATTTAATCCTTTGCTGCAAACGACGTCTTAAACTGTGTTACAGTATCTTCTTACACGATGGGAGTCACTCAGGCCCTATAGCGCGCTGTTTATCACTGATATGGGCATTTTTTGGCCTGTACGCCAAAAAAATGCAGATAAATTTTGCGTTTAGCTCTATAAAACAGCACACTGGAGCCTGCAGTGATATAATGCATGCGAGTCCGCTGAACAAACGGTCCATTATTGTGACAGTTGCTCTTCAGGCCCCGCCGCCGTAACATTACAAGAGCAACACCACACACGCTCGAGCCATAAACACATAATACACTGACCAAAGAGGCTACAGCACCTATTAAATGTCATACAGTATGAAGAATACATTTGAATTGTAATATGTCAACAATATTCTACTCACTGTATTTTGACTGCGTCCTTTCCAATGTTGATATTACACTGGCAGAATGCAATCCGCTGCTCTCCGCCGCTACAGTGGGTTGCCAGATATGCGCTGCTGCCTAGTTACGAGCAACAGCGCCACGCGCTCCTGCAACACACTGTCCGCCTCTGCGCATGCGCACCGCCCCTTCAGCAGAGACGCATTCCTCCATTTCTTTGTGAAGAACTGAAGAGCAGCGCGTTATCAGTTTGCGTCCAGTGTGTTTCTGTGTAGCTGTACTAATATTATGTCAGATTTTCAGATCGATTAATTCTACGCATAATGGGTATGAGAAAAGCTCAAAATAAATACATGTCTAGGCAAACTCAACCTTTGAGCATTTTAGAAATAAGGAAGAATGATTGAACAGGCACAATAAAAATACAAAAATACAAGCAATTATAATATAACCTATGAATACAACGATTTGTATTTTATTTTGAATTATTCAAAGTGGCACAAAAGTAAAACAAAAAGATTGAAATAATTGAAAGAAAAACACCCATATAAATCTATACCTATCTATCTATCTATTTTTTTATTTCAAACATTTTTTTGTCATATATATATATATATATATATATATATATATATATATATATACTTCTACAGCATTATCTAAAGCATAATTTCAACATTTATTAAAATATAAAAAATCAACATTCTTAAAATTAGTTGTGCTTGTTAAAATAGTTAATGTACCGCGAATTAACATGAATAGCAACAACTATTTTCATTAATTAACATTAACAAAGATTAATACACTGTAATAAATACTATAATGTTCATGGTTTGTTCATGTTAGTAAACACTAACTAACATTAACATTTATTCAATAATACACATGAATAGGAGGTTTAAGCGGGTTTATTTGCACTTTTTCATGAGATAAACATAATACGTTAATACATACAACTGTAGTGCATACATAGCTCATATTAAAAAATTGAAAAGCATACTGAAAAACCTGAATAAAAAAATACATGAATATTCAGCACCAACAGAAATGTTCTTGCCATTCTACTGTGTGTGTGTTACTGTGTTTCTACTGGTCTCTACAGAAGGGTTTCAAGTACTTAAGTAGACATACATGTACAAGAAGAACACATGCCTCAGTTAGCTGTGTGGTGTCTTTTAACAGGGTTGGTTAGTGTCGATCAGAAGTGAAGCAGTATTTTTCTGACTTGTTTTGGAACATGCAGATCAATAGTCACTAATCCACAGTGTTACAGTTCAGTGAACAACTGATAGAATTCAACTTTCACCACAGTTCAGTGTTAAGCCAACAGTTAATTCTAGAATAAACATAGAGCTACACTGCAAAATTATGCTATGGTTATGAATAATAACTTGCAAGTGCCCGTAACAGTAACAGGGAATGTAGACTTATTGGATAAAAAAAAATCTGGTCAGTTAAAAATTAGAGATCAATACATTTTTGGATTAGTTACACAACTAAATTTGATACGTAACAGATATTCTTCTTAATTCACATTTTAGAAGGTCAGGCATGTGTGCTTTCAAAGGGCATCTGTAAAACTTAAAATGATCCTTTTTTGAACGTAAAAACAATAGTGACCTGTGTCATGAACAAGAACTAGAAATATGACAGAGAAACAAATAGCTTGTATTGTCTTTGAATTATAAGTGTCAAAAATAAGATATAAATATTAACACCTCAATGCAGAAAGTGTTGTCAACTGGTCGCTGTAAGAGATGTAAGCGTAGAGAGGCAGAGTGCTAATGTCAGTAAGTGGATAAACACTGAGGTAAATGTACAGTCATCTGCCAACACATTAAAATATATTAAATAACTTTACAATGGTTCACATTTTCAAGCCATGACCAAATACACAAACTAGTAACATTCCCACTCTTAAATAAGTCTCCAGTCACTATATTTAAAATCGTTTATACGGCAGCTTGCATAAAACATACTGTTGTTAATGTGGTAACAAAAACCATAAAGGGTCTGTCATTTATTTAGCACTACAACAGTGTTGTATTTGCATTTGAACACAACTTTCACTATTTCATGTGACTGAATATGAAGAACAAAACACCCTGTAACACTCTGGATTCCTCAATCTCCTCCAAGCCTTTCCAACACATACCTTGTTTTCCAGTTTCCGCACAAATATATCTTTTTTTCCCTCATACACACACACACACATAAAAAATGAAAAGAAACCCACAGGTGTTTTCTTGCAAGTGATTCAAGTGAAATCATTTTGATCAGAAATGTAGCTGTTTCCTGTCGTTTCAGACTCCGAAATGTTACCAGATTCCACTAGAACGACCACCAGGTGGCGCTAGGATCCGCGCGGAAGCCCTCTTTGGAACATTATCATCAATTTGGGCACCTATCAAAAGATAAAGATTGCTAAGCTACACGGGCTACTGGAATTGTAATTAAATATATTTATACATTTTAGAAATTCATATATTATATGTTTATATAATCTATCTATCTAGACAGTATATATATATGTATATATATATATATATATATGTGTGTGTGTGTGTGTGTGTGTGTGTGTGTGTATGTATGTATGTATGTATGTATGTAATTTATTTCACATTCACATTAATACCTTCATATGTTATTTTTAAATACAATTATTTATTTTTTTTGTGGTGAACTAAATACTATGTAAAAACAAATGTAATTTCTACATTAAGTTCAGGCAAGATTTTAAAAAGTGAAGTATATTACTCCCCAATTTAAGCTTTTAGAAATTAAAGTTTGAAATTATAAGCATATTTTACTTGGAATTGCTTGGTATGTTTACAAGGATTCTTTAAGTAAATATCAAAGTTATGGTCCCATTTTTCCCATCATCCACTGGGGCATGAATAATTAAAAAGATTACAAATTTCACTGTTTTCAAGTTGTATTTACACTGTTTTATGGTTGATTTTGTCATTAGGTTTAGTAACTTACTGTTTTGTGATATGTGGAGTAGGGCTGCACGATAAATTGCATGCGATATTGAATGCACATCTTGTCTGACAATGAATCTGGAGTTCATTTTAAAGGATAATAAGCTGTCTACTTGCTCACTTACATGTATGCAAATGAACCACATGCTTTAATGGCATGGTTGTTTTCCAGTGCTACCTCGTTTGAGTAAATTATATAAACTGTAACTGAGGGTAATGTTAAGTTAAGTAACATTTAGCAAATAAATTTAGTAAATTTACCATGACCAGTTAGAGTTTAAAGGACAATATCAGTTTATTTTGTTAAATACACAATACTTAAGTGTATTGTGTATTACACAAAATAAACTGATATTATCCTTTAAACTCTAACTGGTCATGGTAAATTTACTAAATTCCTTTGCTAAATTTACTTAACTTAGTTAAGTAGATTTTACTTATTTCAATACTTAAATTTAACTTAAAATGTATGTGTGCAAAAACTTGCAAAACAAAAAATTAAGTAAATCTACTTATAGTTTTGTTTTCTTCAGTAAATAGAATTAACAATTAAATATGATTTACCAGGTTTTCAATACTCATACATCATATTTATATTCTAATTTGTGTCTGTAAGGTGCAATTATAAAGTAATTATTTTACTGTATTCTTGATCAAAACATATTTAATTGTAGAAAAGTAATCAAAACATAATTTAAGCTTTAATTAAATAAACATTGTGTCCATATAGAATGAGAATTTCACTTTCTTTGTAAGAAATTCAAGGAAAATGCCAGTGAAAAATATTTTTTTACTGCTTCACTTCCTTATTGCAAATATTTGCTTTATGCAAATTATACATTTATGTTATTTTATTTGAATATCAAGTATGAACTGCACAATTTCTTCAGTTTGATTGAATGCAGACTACTGTACCAGACAAACTAAAGCTGGACTCATGTAGGTCTCTCATTCCCCCGTGGCGCGTGCAGGGTCGTGGGTTCATGTCCCCATCTGAAGGGCCCACGTCCTTCTTCCCTGAATTCTGCACTGCAGCTACGTCTCCAGTGTAGGGTGCACGCTCCACCCCCTTGACTGCTTGACACTGAGAGAAGAGGGTCACAATCAAACAGTGGAGGCACTGCGATACGCAGTCAAAGAAACATGATATAACAGAGTGAGAGTACCTTCTCCCTCTGGACCATTTTCTTGTACAGGTAGTCTGGGAAAGTTCGGAGAGGGTAGAACTTTCCTGAGCCCTCAGCACAGGTGAAGATGCCGTTTTCATAGACCACGCGGCCACGGCTGACGGTTACCAACGGGACGCCGTGACAGCGTAGGTTCTCGTACAGATTTACATCACCACCCTGCCATTGAGTGGACACAGAGATGGTCCTACAGACACAAAACCATGTCATTTCATTTTGCAATACTTGGTATATGAAATATATTTTTTCATTCTCAGCTGATCGGAATTCACTTATCATTATTTTGGATACCTTGTTGATTCTGGATCCCAGACGACCACATCAGCATCGGCTCCAGGGATGATCCTGCCCTTCCTCGGGTAAAGGTTGTAGATCTTTGCAGCATTGGAGCTTGTGACAGCAACAAACCGATTCTCGTCCATCTTACCTCCAACCTATTAAGAAAGACAGATAGATTTTTTTCCGGCATCTGTCATCTCCTGTCCTCTCTATGATTATTACTTTTTTTTGTCTTTGGCAACATAACTGTCTATGATATGAATTTTATATTAATATTAATACAATATTTTTTATATAGTTTATAACTTATTATATATTATTTATATACAATACCATTCAAAGGTTTGGGGTCAGAATGATTTTTTTTTAAAGAAACAAATTATTTTATTCTGCAAGGATACATTAAATTGATCAAAAGTGACAATAAAGACAATTGTTACAAAATAAATATTCAAATAAATGCTGTTCTTTTGAACCTTCTATTCATCAAAGAATCCTGAAAAAAAAAAATGCAGCACAGTTTCAAATAACAAATTGTAAACAACAATATATATATATATTAGGGCTGTCAAATGATTAAAATTTTTAATCAAATTAATCAGAATTTTCAGTGGATTAATCAGGATTAATCACTATTTGCAGTTACACCTGAATCCTAACCATTTTTTTTTCTGAAATGCGTACCAAAAGATAAATAACAGGACACAGATACATAATTTTCATGTATTGATTCATCAATATGTGGTTCTTTTTTTTCTGAATTTCAAAAGTTTAACATTTACTTATCACTATATCAAACCATGCCATTTAACTACAGATGCAGTGTAAGAGTTTTAGGTGAACCAGTGGTTAAATATAGCCACATATCTATGAAATTATGCATAGAGAAACTCGAAAGAATGAACTCAGAAACACAAACATGCGCCCTCTGCACTCTGGGCACTCTTGTTTTTGGGAGGTGTTCATTTGCTCTGCCACAATACTTTAGGATCGATATTTTCACATTCTGAAGGCTTCAAGTGCCAGTAAAACCAAGTAAAAATGCAAATGCTTTTCCAAACAGCTGTAATATTCGCTGGATTGCATGTAGGCGCTCTGCGCATGCGCAGTGTGAAACACAGGACGCTATAACAGGAAGAAGCTCCAGAGTATCAACTACCAAAGTCGTCTCTGTTTATCGAGCTTGGCTTGAATCTATTTGAGAGTAACTGGGGTAAAACCTTAAGCTTCTTCTGTGTTTTCGTCGCAGCGCTCGCCGCTGTTTTTTACTATTTTGAGAATTCAGACATCGACGAGACTTTCCTGACCTAAATAATTTGTCATACTGCGCATGCGTGAAATGCGTTAAAAAATTTGACGTAATTAACGACAAACAACTAATTAACGTTGTTAACGCGCTATTTTTGACAGCCCTAATATATATATATATATATATATATATATATATATATATATATATATATATATATATATATATATATATATATATATATGTATAAAATACCAACTTCCACAAGCACTGGCTATACAAACATAGATACTGTGATGATTCTAGCCATCAGTGTGGCTTCTGTGATTTACTGAAACATACCACTCCTCGCTCCCAAATCACGCTCATGCGATCCTGCACCCCGGGAACACCGTGAGGGATTTTCGTGAAGTCGTCTTTACCCACTGCCTTCTGTTTAGTGGTGAAGGGTCGGTGGTCCGATGTCACGACGTTCAGAGTGTCACTACATCACAGTGAAAATACCTTTACGTGACTATACAGGTATCTGATTCAATTAAACTGCTACATGGTGAATCCACTTACTTTCCCAGAAGGCTGAGCAGGTAATTGGGTGTGTTGGGGTCGAGTCTGAGTGGTGGCACAGTGACGAAAGCAGCTGCGTGGGCCCAGTCCTGATGGTAGTACTGCAGCCCGTTTAAGACAGCATGAGCAGTGGTGGTCTCTCCATGCACCACTTTCCCTGTCGACCAATCACGCTTCAGTATTCGGAGTCACATTATCTTATAAACTGCTTAATATTCAGGTGTCATATGTGACCCTGGACCACAAAACCAGTCTTAAGTGTCATTTTTTTTTAATTTAGATTTATACATTATATGAAAGATGAATAAATATGCTTTCCATTGATGTGTGGTTTATTAGAATCGGACAATATTTGGCTCGAGATACAACTATTTGAAAATCTGGAATCTGAGAGTGCAAAAAAATATGAGAAACTCGCCTTTAAAATTGTCTAAATGAATTCTTAACAATGCATATTACTAATCAAAAATTAAGTTTTGAAATATTTACGGTAGGAAATTTACTAAATATCTTCATGGAACATGATCTTTACCTAATGTCCTAAAGATTTTTGACATAAAAGAAAAATTTATCATTTCGACCCATACAATGTTTTTTTGGCTGTTGCTAAAAATATACCGCAGCTTTAAGACTGGTTTTGTGATCCAGGGTCAAATATACTAAATTAAAATGCTGCGACTGTGAATTGTCCTTTGAGTGTCATTGCCTGGCTCTTACCCTGCATTTTAGCCGATGCTAAAACATCCCCTGCTGACATGCTGGACACATTCACAAGATATATAGGACAGTGGGCCTAAGAGACAAAAAGCAGAAGACATTCATTCTGATCACATTTAAAGTTCTTAAAAGCAATTAATCAGTAACTCGTATGTTTGTTTCAAAACTGTCATTCGTCACATAGTAACGCTGGCTCATCAGGTCAATCATGCAGCTATCTTGACATTCTGTTTATACTGCATGTGCAAAATACAGTATGTACATTTGCTTCTGCTGCGAAATGACTCAAAGTGACTCAAAGTACACTTTTGTTTAAAAGTTTAAATAAATGAATACTTATTTTCAGCAAATACGCATTAAATTGATCAAAAGTGACAGTCAAGACATTTATGATGTTGCAAAAATGTATATTTTAAACAAATGCTGTTCTTTTGAAGAATCCTTAAAAAAAAAAAAAAAAAAAAAAAAAACTATCATAGTTTCCAAAAAAATACTAAGCAGCATGACTGTTTTCAGCGTAAAAAGATTTAATAATAAAGATTTTTTAAATGTTTTTGAAAGAAGTCTCTTATGCCAAGGCTGCATTTATTTGTTCAAAAATACAGTGGAAACAGTAATATTGTGAAATATTTAAATAGACTATAAAATATTTAAACTGTTTTCTGTTTTAATAAATGATTTATCCCTGTGATGCAAATCTGAGTCTTCAGTCTTCAGCCTTTAGTGCCACATGAAATCATCCTAATATGCTAAATATGCTTTTTATCATCAATGTAAAATAAACTTTGTGCTGGTTAATATTTTTGAGGAAACTATGATACATTTCTGAAAGGATTTATTGCTAAACAGTTCACTCCTGTACATCATACTCACTCTGTTAGCGATGGTAATGGCTCGGTGGATGGCCTCTGCTTCCAGCTGCACATGGAAGTAAGTGAGAAAACACAAATGTCACCAGTGAAAACTAATGGTGAACAGACGCCTAAGAGTATTAATAATCCATGGAAATGCAACATGGAGACGGGAAAGACTAGCAGCTGCAGAGAGAGTGTCAATGTGACTAATATCTTTTATGGTCACACAAATCACAGGATTTGAATGATTACTTTACCTCCTCAGGTCTGCTTATCTCAATGCCCTCTGGTCCACTAATACCCAGATCCAGCGCTTCTCTGGCACCCTAGTGTGGATAAATAAAAACATGCCATAACATGATAAATTACCTATGAATATAACCTATAAATAACCTATAAACTATGCAGGAAGACAGGATCCTACCTAGACAGCATTTGAAGTCACTATCACAGCATTATGCCAGCTTTACTCATAATTTTGGCCAAAATAAAGGCAGCATCACATACAAACGGTAATTTCACATAACACCAGTAATTACTGATAAAAGTGAATAGTGCTACTTGTAATGTGTGAAGCTGCTGCCTGTATACAACTCACAAGGTTTTGGAGGAAAACTTGTTCATTATGGTTTTGCACCAGTTCCCTGATTTATACCTCCGCGACCAGTTCTCCATTCTCCGCGTGGACGCGGGCCACAGCACCGATGTCCTTACAGTTCTGCAGGGCCTGAAACAGCTCGCTGTCCCTCAGCATGTACACGTCCTTATATGCCATGAACATCTGGAAGGAGTTCACCCCTCTCTCCCGCACCAGTGTCTCCATTTGAGCCCTAACCTGTGATGGTCAAGTCACCTTTATAGTGCTTTATGCAATGATAAGCTTTAATAACAAACAGCAAAAATAGCAATAGCAAATAAATTACAACTATGGAGACAGTTAAGATTATTGTAGAACTATTAATTAAACAAAACATTTTCAGCACGTTTTTTCCTGGTCCTGTAATTATAGAAAGTTGACATACTCTGCAAACACAGACTTCATACCGTTGGTCCCCACCAGGTCACTCCCACATGAAGAGCGTAGTCACAGCAGGCCTTGGCATCGGCGTGAGAGCGGCACTTTTCATAAGCGTCCAGCAATGATTCGTTCTTTTCTGGCAGCACATGCCCAATCACCATAGTGGTGCCTCCAGCCAGAGCAGCCTGACAACAGACCGATCCATACAGCATCACTACCAACCAATCACTCGGTTTAATGAGCTGACGACAACACAACAGCGACATGTTCACGTGAAATGAAATGTTACGTAACAGCACTCAGAAAACATTAATCAAGGTTAAATTAGACCTGTATTTGGGAACTGTAATCTAATCGAATCTGTTGCTAAGCCATTGCTGCATGGTTACTAGGGTGTTCTGTGTGGCTGTTTATGGGCATTTACTGTATTTACATTTACATTTATTCATTTAGTAGTAGATGCTTTAATCAAAAGCGACTTATAAACTGTTCTGTTCATTATTATGGTGGTTGTTAGGTCATTGCTGTGGTGTTTTGGTGGTTGTTAGGTCATTGCTGTGGTGTTTTGGTGGTTGTTAGGTCATTGCTGTGGTGTTTTGGTGGTTGTTAGGTCATTGCTGTGGTGTTTTGGTGGTTGCTAGGGTGGTTGTTAGGTCATTGCTGTGGTGTTTTGGTGGTTGTTAGGTCATTGCTGTGGTGTTTTGGTGGTTGCTAGGGTGGTTGTTAGGTCATTGCTGTGGTGTTTTGGTGATTGCTAGGGTGCTCTCAATGTTGCTAGTGTGTGCTGGTGGTAGCTAAGGAAATTATAGGCTGATTTAAGGTGTTCTGCTCGTTGCTAAGGTGGTTTCTTGGGTGATGCTAGGATGTTTTTTTCTAGGTCATTGCTAAGGTGATCTGGTGATTCATAAGGAATTGCTACTGTAGGCTGTTTTGGGCTGTTCTAGAGGTTGTTGGGATGTTGTGTTTGTTTCTAGGGTGTTCTGGCTGTTCATTACAGCCATTACTATGGCGTTCTGGTGATCGTTGTGATGCTCTGATTGTTGCTAGGGAATTGCAAGGCTGTTCTGGTGGTTTCCAGGAAGCCCTGATATTTTCTAGGTTATCGTTAGGGTAATCTGGTGGTTTTCATTTCTAGGGTGCTCTGGTTGCTGCTGGAATGTTCTGGTGGTTGCTGGGATGCTTTGATTATTACTAGAGGTGTTCTTGTGGTCAGGATGTACTGGATATTTCTAGCTCCTTGCCAGGGTGTTCTGGTGGTTGCTAGGATGCTCAGATTTTTGCTAATTTCTAGGTTATTGCTAATTATTTTAATTCCAGGGCTGTTTTAATGTGTTTTGGAGGTTTTAGGGCATTACAGGCATTACTAGGGTGCTCTGGTTGCTGCTGTGATTATTCCTAGGGCATCATAAGTGTCTTCTGGTAGTTGACAGGGCATTGCTAGGCCGATGTTAGGGTCTTCTGGTGGTTGCTGGAATCGTTGCTGGCTGTTTTTAAGGTGTTTTTCTGGTTGGATATACTGATTGTTTCTAGGTTCTTTGCAGGGGTGATCTTATTGTTGGAAGGGAATTACAAGGCTGTTTGTAAAGGGTTTTGCTGGTTGCTTGGATGATCTGATCATTTCTAGATCATTGCTAGGGTAATCTGGTGGCTGCTAGGGAATTCCTAGGCTGTTTTAAAATGTTTTGGCAGTTTCTAAGGCAGTGGTTCCCAACCACGTTCCTGGAGTCCCCCCAACGCTGCATGTTTTCCATGTCACCTTGATCAAACACACCTGATTCAGATCATCAGCTCATTAGTAGACACTCCAAGACCTGAATTGGGTGTGTCAGGAGAGATGCAAAATGTGCAGTATTGGGGGGCCTCCAGGAACGTGGATGGGAACCACTTTTTTAGGCTATTACAGGCATTACTAATGTGTTCTGGTGGCTGCTGGGAAGTTCTGATCATTTCTATGTCATCGTAAAGGTGTTCTGATGGTTGTTAGGGTGTTCTATAAGGTTATAGGAGTTCTTTTTTTTGCTCTTTCAAGTCTTTAGCAAAGACAGTGTTGGTTATCCACCATAACATTATACAATAATAATATGAATTGCTCATAATGGCTTAGCCAACTCCATTAATATCCCACAATATCTATCTGATCATAATGTTTTACAGAAAAATACACAATTAGTAGAAGGCCTTTTTTCAGTACAAGGAAACAATGATTAACAGTAATTCAGCCACAAAAATGGTTCTGTAAAAGCATCTCTCAGCTGAAGGGGCGTGTATTTGTGCACCATTGTCTTCTGGCACAATGGCACGAGTGAAAGGCTTTTGCAGCAGTCTTTGCAGCAGTGCTCCAGTATCTATGGAAACAGAATCTGATCTCCATTTGTCTCTGTGCTTGGCGAGTCTTATGCAGGGAGGAGGGGGGAAGAGAATGTCAGTTGTGTTGCCAAGGCTAACAATAACAGCGCAACTCTACAACAACTCTTTATTTGTCATCTCAAAGCCCCCAGCACTCTGGGAATAAGAGCGTGTATGTATTTGTTAGGGTGAATCGTGCCCTGCGGTTGATGGACCAGACTGTGAGTGTGCAATGCTCACTCTTGCATCTCAGTGTCTGCTAAGTGACCCATGGGATTTATTTAGGCAGGGCTGCTGAAGCGAGTGCATCTCTGCTTTTGAACTATTTATAAAACAAGAACAAATGAATGTGACATGGAATGGATGCTACATCACACATCATTTTAGTTTAGATCTTCCACTGTATTAAAACGCTTTCTGAAATAAGAAAAAAAAACTCATATTGCTTAACATACAGTCATATAATGCAAAATCAAAATACATTTTTGAAAAACTGATTTAGAGTATAATACTCTAAGCCAGGGGTCGGCAACCTACTGCAGACAAATAAAAGTAAACCCTCTACAGATTTGATTGCTGTCTTAGTATTAGTATTTTAGGGTCTTTTCTCTGTTATCAGAAAAGAACTGCAAGTGAATGCATAATTATTGGTGCAAAGGGTTAAAGAGGCTGCATTTGAAGATAAATTTAGATTTCAAGTTCAATATTGATTTTAAAACTGTTATTAGTACCTCATAATTTACTGTAATTGAATGACTTCAAAATGAACAGTAATCTCTTACTTTACTTTTACAGTTGATGAGTAATTTAATCAGAGTAACGCGTTACACCCAACACTGTTTCCAAGTGAAATGGGGTGTTTAAAAGAAACAAACACATGGTTGGGACTTGATTTTATCCACAGGGAGTTGCATGGATTTTTAAAAGACAAGGTTGTTGAATGGAAGGAATTGAAAATTTGATTCTTGATGATGAAGCACCACAAATGTTTTACTAAAAAATAACATGCACTGATAAATAATTCTCAATAAGACCATTAACATGTAAGTCAAATGAGAGTTCACGCTGGCTTTCATACCTTCGTGCCGCTGTAGAAGTCATCTGCGGTGCTGGCATTCATGAAGCTCTCGTTCAGGTGAACACTGGTGTCTATGCCACCTGGAAGCACCAGCTTTCCTGTGGCATCGATAACCTTGGCCCCTCCTGGGATCATCAGCTCCTTGCCCACTTGCTGGATAATGCCGTTCTCGATGTACACATCTGCTTCTTGTGTGAAGTCGTCGTTCACCACTTTCCCTCCCTTTATGAGAATGCGTACCGTTGATGAGCTGGAAGACATGGTTCAACCTAAAAAAATTAAAATAAATCAAAAGACAATATGTTGATGTGTATTATATAACCCTACAGTGTCTTTATAACTCATTCAGTCATTTTTAATTTACTAGCAATTAGTACTTATTCAGCAAGGATTCATTAAATTGATTAAAAATGACAGTACATTTTTTTTTTTCATTATTACAAAAGATTTATATTTCAAATAAATGTTGTTCTTTTGAACTTTCTATTCAGCAAAGATTCCTAAAAAACATTATTATGGTTTCCACAAAAATATTAAGCAGGACAATTGCTTTCAACATTGATAATAATAAGAAGAAATTAATCTTGAGCACCGATTCAGTATATTAGAATGGTTTCTGAAGGATCATGTGACACTGAAGCTTGGCCATCACAGAAGTAGGTTACATTTTAAAGTATATTCAATAGAACACAGGTATTTGAGCCTGCAATACTATTTCACAACATTAATTTTTTTACTGTATTTTTACCAAATAACTGTAGCGTATTTAATCATTTTTTATTTAATTATTACAGACATTTCCAGAAATATTGAGATTATACTGATACTTCCAGGTTTTCCATGACCATGGGAAGTGGGAACCCTGTTTATACAATAATATACACACCATACTTTTGGAATAATATCACATATCTTAACGGAGAGCTTGCATAAAACCGTTTTTCCACATTTGGGCTAAGGAAACCAACTATGTACTTAAATGAAATTTATGCATTTAGCAGACACTTTTATCCAAAGCGACTTTCAGTGCATTCAGGCTAACAGTTTTTACCTATCCTGTGTTCCCTGGGAATTGAACCCACAACCTTGCGCTGCTAACGCAAGTCTCTACCACTTGAGCCAGAGGAACTTACTTGACATCCAAACAGGATCAATCATTCATATCAACAGCTTTAGTTTAAAGAGGTCTCAAAGCATATCACCATTCTAGAATCTGACTTTAGCTGGTAAACAGACACCAACATGTGTGATTATCGTCAGCTTGGCATGATTAGTCACATTCGACTCCATGTAATTATTCATGACACATAAAAGCAATTTAAAACAGCACTACAGCAAATGTCCCAGTAACGTAACAAAACCTCAACTCACTACAGAAACAGGGTGTGTAAATCATATTAAATGATCAGAGCAATTCTGACCCAGATTTTCCAGCGTTGCATGTGCAGAGATGTGGGATTGTTAGCAGGAAATATATGTAGGCTAGCAGCTGTTGCTGCACATTCCTTGCAGCAGCGCACTTCCTTATGATTTAATCCCAAGTGAAAGCGTGTATGTAAAGTATGGCGCTGCCTAGGGTTCCCCCACACCCTGTTCTGAGCCCCTGATGGTGAATGGCGAGTGTGTGTGTGTGGGAAAGGAGGGGCTACTATGGAGCTGGAGAATAAGGGTGTGTCTCAGACATCCTACTATAAAAAGAAACAGTACAGTGCATGAGCTACAACTGTCCTGTCCTCACAGCACAGCCTAGAGAAAAATTATTGAAGCATTTGCTCTTTGTGATGACTCACGGAGGCCTTCCTCAAGAATGACCCAGTTTTGAACCGTGCCATATTCCATGAGATCCACAGGGCGCTCTTTTGGATAGTATGAAGTACATGAAAACTTCTGATCTGTCTTGTGGTTACAACTTCTATTCAGTAAAACAGGAAGGGCCATTTAGTGCAGTTTGAACTATTAGAGCAAAACGAATCAGTGAAATAAACATAATATTAATGTATGATTTTAAATTGTGTAAATAATATTCACAATTATATACTGTATTACACAATAAATGTGATTTAAAACAATATTAAAGTTATTTTATATTATATTAAAATGTTAATTGTGGTAAGACAAAGAATCAGTGCAATATAAGTAATAAAAAATAATTTAAAACATTATTTTAAGTTGCATTTAAAATATTTAAATGGTGTACTGCATTGCACAAATTAAATGTAAAATATTTTAACATTTATTTTAGAATACATTATATTATGTTATTTACATTTTTATGCCATGTTCACTGCAGCAAATTGAAAGAAAGGGCATTTAGCATATTTAATATTAACATTATACCTCATTAACCTATATTATTTCAGAATTTTCATGCTAGAATGTTTAAATACTTCTAGTTTGCAAAAGCATGCATGCAGTCACGTGAAGTGTAAACATGGCTACAAGAGGTATTTTATGACCATGTAGACATGCACATTTGTGCAATGCAGTGAGTGCATCAGTGAGGTCTTCTGATATGTAGATTGCATGCACAAGGCTTCATTTAGAGGCTGATGATGGTGATGAAGTAGACTTAGAGCATATCGATGGGTTTCACACCAAGCTTACTCTAAACACATTTAACACGCCTCAAGGCATCATGAAATGCCAACGTTGGGCTTTCAAAATGTATAACGTTAATGATATTACAACGGCTTCATAACGGAAAGATCAGTTTTCGGGCGTGCGCTCGCGTTTACTCGCTTTGATTGCTGGTGGGCTCGAGCTGTTTGTGGATATACAATATCCACATTGATCGACTCGATTATTAAATATCGTTCAATCGATAGTTAAACAATTACCAGCTAACATTAGGAATGACACAAGGGAAGCACGAGACACAAGACTGGTAGATTCTTTCCATACCACAAAATTACATGATTCCGAGCCATATGTCTGTGCTAGTCAGTGAGGAGTTTCTTAAAATAACTTACAACTGAATGCAAAATAGCAACACATAGCGCACTTACTTCCTTTGTTATGTCCTCAAAAAGCGGTTTTCCTTCACTTTCAGCACTGGTGTACAGTGAAGCCTGTTAGACGGTCATGCAGGCAGCAGATGCTACGGTTGGTCCAGCCCGGTAACCTTGCTGCAGCATCCAGACAGTGAGAGCCGGCTGTTGACCAATCACAGGCGACATACACAGCGATGGACTAATCAGCAGCCAATGGTATTACAGAATGGGCGTGTCCTGTCGTCAGTGGTACGTACCATTCACACAGATTCATAGGGGATGGCAACCGTGCAAACCAGACTAAAATACAATTATTATTATTTTTTTGTATAAATATACATAAATATAAAATTTACAAATATAATGTATTTATAATATAGGTATAAAAAGTATTATATCTATTTAAACTAGTTGTTTCCATATTCTTATGCTTATAATACATATCATTATTTAAATACAGTTTAACATAACCATAAGGCCAAAGCAAAAACCGGATTTATCACAACTTTGCAAATTTATTAAAAAGTACATTGCACAATTCTTCATAACTTTAACTCAAAACTTAGTTGAAGCACTTTGGCAACAATTACAGCCTCAGGTCTTTTGAAGCTTTGCACATATGCATTTATTTATTTATTTATTTGCCATTCTTCTCTTTAGATCATCTCAAGCTCTGTCAGGTTGGCTGGGGACCATCGGTGGACAGCCATTAATAGGTTTCTCCAAACATGTCTAATTGGTTCCACGTCCCATCTCTTGCTTGGCCACTCAAGAAGCTCTCCTGCATTGTCTTGGTTGTGTGCATAGGGTGACTGTCATATTTGAAGGTGAACTTTAGGCCCTGTATGAGGTTCTGAGTGCTCTGAACCAGGTTTTCATTAAGGATATCTCTGTATTTAGCTGCATTCAGCCTTCCGTCTTTTCTGATCACTTCCCGCGCTGAAAAACACCCCACTCCTCCATGCTTCACCGCTGGGGATGGTATTATGCAGGTGTTAAGTGCTGCTTGGTTTCCCTCAGACATGAATAAGGAATTGAGGTTCATCAGACCAAAGAATTTTTTTTTTTTATAGTCTGAGAGTTATTTAGGTGTATTTTTGTAAAATCCAATCAGTTTCAAGTATCTTTACTGAGGAGAAGCTTTTGTTTGGTCCCATTGCCATCAATGTCAGATTGGTGGAGTGTGGCAGTGATGTTTGTCCTTCTCCATATAAGATCATGGAGCTCAACTATAGTGACCATCAGTGTCTTAATCACCTCTCTAACCTAGGCCCTTCTCCTTCGACTGCTCAGTTTGGCTCAGAAGGCTAGATCTAAGTCCTGATTGTGTCAAACTTCATCCATTAAGGACTGTGGAGGCCAAATGCTTCTTTTTTTTGGGCCAATTTTCTGTAGTTTTTCCCAGACCTTTCTCAACATAATCCTGTCTCTCAGCTTTGCAGGCCATTCCTTTGACCTCATGGCTTAGTTTTTTGCTCTGACATCTATTTCTGCTGTTAAATTAGACAGGTGTGTGCGCCTTTCCAAATCATGTCCAATCCACTGATTTTACCACAGGTTAACTCCAGTCAGCTTCTGATCTATTTTTTAAGTGTCAAGGCAAAGGATGTGAAGTCTTGTGCAATGTCATTTTTTAAACGCTTCCCTTTTAATACATTTGCTAAATTGTGATAAATCCGTTTTTTGCTTTGTCATTATGGTGAGTGGGGTGTAGATTTATGTGGGGGAAAAAGTAATTTAAAGCAGTTTAACACAATAATTCAACATAACAAAATGTGATAAAAATGAAAAGGTATGAAGACTTTGTATAGGCACTGTATATATAATTTAGATAAGACATATAATATACACATATATGAAAGGCAATATTATAAAAAAAACTATCTAGAATATATATAGTATAATCTAGAATATACTAAAATACTCATATTATAATTAATAAAATAAACATACACACACTATATAATATATATATATATATATATATTAGTGCTGTCAAAATTAGCGCGTTAACGCATTCGATTAATTTGAAATATTTAACGCGTTAAAAAAAAATAACGCAATTAACGCGGTTGCAGTTTTTTTTATTTCCAGTTGTGGCCTATGTGTGTTCAACGTGCAAAGAAATGTGGTTAAGACCAAGGAAGGACTTTTAGACGGAAAGTTTCAGTATAAAACTCTGCCGGATTACTCTTCAATCTGCCACAAGAAACAGCAACATTAAAATCATGAACTCAAATGTCATTGTTTAAAAAAAAAAAACAATGACTGTAACAGTGCGTAAATCAGACCTTTCTGTAACGCTAACGTTAATAAGCTTAAACGAAAATAATGAAATAATTGTGTAGCGGAGTATTTTTTGTACACAGTGCCGCGAACTGTCAATCACTCCTGTACGCGTGCATCACTGTCCTCCTCAGCTGCAGCAACTTGCGCTCTCTCTCTTCATCAAGCTTTAAAACAAAAAGGGGACAAAAAGATCATATTGTCTTTGTGCATAGGCTATAGATTAATTAGATAATTGAATATCTAAATTTGTGCCTTGCCATCTACGGTATTTTTGGAAGTGGCGGTACTGAGTACCCGTGCATACCGGCCCACTTAAAGCACTGGCAATGACTATACTTTGGAATTTTTTTGCAGTCCACTTAGAATTCAACATGGAAATAATTTTTGTTTTTTATTGGCATTGATTGTTTTGAAATTCAAATGGTACTTACATGCCTGTGTTTTTATTTCTGTAATAAATATGGCTTTCAAGCCAACAGTTAATTTGGAGGATATTGATGGTTTATTGCAGGTATGTTGTTTACATGAGAAAATCTGTGTTACAAGTTAAACAAAAATTCCAATAAACAATCATATTTTGAATTTAAATAGTTTCTTTGTCTTGAGTTTACATTAATTATTTACATTTTACATTTACATATCCAAAAAGTTTCAGTCTTTTAATTGCGATTAATCGCGATTAATCGCGATTAATTTTAAAAAATTGTGCGATTAATTAGTTAATTTTTTTTAATCGATTGACAGCACTAATATATATATATATATATATATAGTATGTGTTCCTTTCAGAATATTATCCTGAAATATTGGATTAAATGTATAAATTTGTAGAATTTAAATTTTTATTTAACTAATAATAATATACAATCAATCATCTAATGAATATAAAATTGTATGGTAAATACTTGCAAAGAAAACAAACAACTATTTCACAAAAAAAGAAGGAAAAAAACAATACATTTATTCAAGTGTTCTCCAGCACAAGTACATAAGGAGCCTTTTTTCTTCGTTCTGGGCACATAACGAAAGAAAGGGGGAGAGGTGGCAAATGATTGCTACATTTGCTGTATGAGCTGATTGCAAAAGTTTATATGACACAACAGAGGTCACAAATATCAACAGTGTCACTGAGAAATACAGAAAACCTGTTAGGAGAGCAAACAAGAAGCTGTTACAGCCAAATGTGTGTGTATGCTATGCATATATATATATATATATACTCAAATAAAGCAACTTAAATGGATCAAAACAGAGAAGAAATAAAAAATACAAAAAAAGAAGAAGATGGAGGGCTGGATATATGGCATGGAATGTAGGACTTAGAAGCAATTCTGCCTGGATATTAAGCAAGTACATGTTAACAGCAAAATTTATTACATTATTTTTTTTTATTTCCCATTATAAGTACATGATCCCACAGATAAGCACCGACTACAGCAATGTCTATTCTAAAACAATATAAGAATCTTTCATCACTCATCATTATTTTTTTCAAGTACAAAGTTAAAATGCCTTTGTTAATATCTTTATACGAGAGAGTAAAATAATAGTGCTTCTCCAATACTACAAGAAACAATCAGCAAAAAAAATAAAACATAAAAAACAGTCATTATCAAGACAAGTTTATTTATTTTCCAAATAATATATTTTTTCTCAATTAGATAAAATGTTTAGCACCTTAGGAAACTCCTACAATCCCTCTCTTAGTACTTAAAAAAGAATTAAAAAGCAAATCGAAACACACTTTTGTATGTAGGGCTGTGCAGTAAAGATGGGACTGTTAAAATCACTTCGCGAACTCATTCTTTAGTTTTATCCTCTGTTCGACATACATAAATATGAATTACAAAAGACACCCTGCTGCTTTATAGCTTATGTCAATTAGCCTCTTTCCATTTTGTCAATTACCCCCCTCTTGCGATTTGAGCGCTGTTTTGATTTCTATGATATATATTAGCAAAGAATTACATTTGTACATCTCATACGCCATTCAAAAAAAGCAACAGACAAATTCTATGTACAAAATGTACAAAAAGAAAACAATCTGGGCATCAATCAAACTGGGAAAATAAGAAGCAAAAAAACTTTGCTGAACATGATAAATGTAAAGGTATGTAAGCAGTGCAATGCCTTTTTTTAAAAAAAGAAGAGCCTAATAAGGATTTCATTAGAGCCCGTTTCTAACCAGATTCACAAATTTAGCCTACGTAGCTCGCGTGATAATTAAAATTATTGACATGGTCAACATCCACCATTGGCAAACATAATAATGTTTTCAGATCTACGCTAGGGACCAGACGTAGTAAACCCCATCCGACTACTTTTCCTACAGAGATATTTCACAAACACACTCACTTTGGGATTATATAGCAGTACGAACCGTGAGCAGACACTATTTCTCGAAGCGAGTTATGATAAAGCGACTCCGTAGCACATGGAAACACGAGAGGGGTGTTATTCGAATTGGGCCCCTTCACCACCGGCACCACAGACGGATTTATTCTATCCTAGCTCAATCGTTCACATCTATTGGCACAGCCCTACTGTACACAACAAAGTATTACCTTATATAACGGCAAGAAATTCACATCATTAAAAATCCCCCCAACCCCCCCCCCCCCCCCCAAAATAAAAACAACAACAACAACAACAAAACCATTCATAAGAATCGAGGAGAAAGATAAAAAAAAAACATATCAAAGAAATAAAGTATACATATACAAAAGTGCTCGATACTGTTGGTAACACAGCACAAAAAAAATTGCTATTAAAAGGTAGAAGAGCATTGTGAAGCCGCACCTTTAAAGTTTGCACCTGACTGAGAATAGCCTACGGACGCCGCAGTCGGAGGCTGATCGAGCGACGCCATCCTTCCTGCGGCCGCCACGCGCGCTAAGAGTTGTACAGTAATGATTCTGGCCTGGGTGACACTAGAAAAACCTAGCTCACCACAGCCGTTTGATTTCAAGGTATGGATGATAAAAACATCACCGCCCATGTGGCTGGTTTCATGCATACTGAAGGAAGCTGACCTCAAAGATTGAAAGGCTGAGGCGTGTGGTTTTTTTTCTTTCTTTTTTTTTTTTTTTGAAAAGAGCACCAGAGGATATTGTAAAAAAGAAAGCTGTAAAAGATATAAAATGAGATGTGGCAGACCTGGCTTGACCTGGATTCTTTTTCTTTTTTTTCTTTTTTTAAGGTTTCAGTCGGTTTTCCTGGCGACGGTACAAAACGTGACCCCCACGATCTTGTTTCGAGTAGTAGCACCACATGAGTTGCAATGTTTTTCACCCCCTTGAAGCACCATATTGTCACCTATTACAGTAGTACCTTTATCACCTTCAGTTGTGTATAGAAACTGTAAACAAAGAGGTATTTGTGATCTGGTGTTTTGGATTGGTTAAGACAGAGCTCCCCTGACACTAAGAGAAACTTAGACTTTTTTTCCCCGCTCTTACCAAGGCTCAGACGCTGGAGGAAAGATGTGCACCATGAGAATTAGATCGCTCGGCGACCCGACAGATGAAAAACTCAAGGAGTCGAAATGCTTGGGCGAACTAAATGCGTTTTGCGTCTCATTGAATTTCTCGTTTCTGCCTTGAATTGTTACATCGTCTCTCAGTGCCTTAAAAGGAGGCCTTGTCTCAAGTATAAGCTTGCACACATAAATCAATTAAAATACTGGATAACACTGCTAAAAAGTAAAATTAATAATAATAAAAAAATTAAATAGAATTAAACAGAGTCAATCATTCCAAACCAGAAGAAAAAAAACAACAACAATTTTTCTGATGTCAAACTTGCGGATAACATATGAGAGCTTGGTTTCAAAGCTCTTGGTATAACATCGGTTGCAATTTTTTTTTCATCTGTACTGGATTTGAGTTCAGACGCAGGCGAAATACTCTTTGAGTGGTGCAAACAAGTGACGGATGACCGGGACGCTCCAAGACCTTCCCAGCAGCCTCTGCCTGGCCAGACGACTCATGTTTGACACGTCTGTGTAATGGACAGGGAAGCCGAACACCCTGATAAGAGGTGAAATGGGCAGAAATTTAGCTCAAATATATTCACTCTTGTAATATAAATAGACAGATTTATTGCCATTTTTGTTTTATAGATACAGAATATCATACAGGATGAATTTAAGTATATTAAATTCATTCGAAAGTGATAGCAAATATATACATATACATATATATATATATATATATATATATATATATTATATATATACATATATACATTAGGGCTGGTAATTTAATGCGTTAATTAGATTAATTAATTATGGAGAAAAATAACGCGTTAAAATTATTAATGTATTTAACGCACTTGTCCCGCCCCAGACCTGTGTGGATCATCTACCATTTCATTCAGTCGCTTGATGAATAATATGAGGCAGGGCAACAACTTACTGCATGATGAAGCCTAGAGAATATCCCTAAAATTCAAGATATGGGGCAAAATGCTATCACTTTCGATATATTTCAGATAAATGCTATTCTTTTATTCATCAAAGAATCTTGGGAAAAATATCACAGTTTACACAAATATAATTTATATAATATAATATACAATATAAACTGATAGTGGTTAACCACTAAAAACTGGAAACTGGGCAAAACATTTTTATAACCCATATTGTGCTCAGGGACATAAACAAAGTGTTGTCCAACTAAAAGCCCTTTTGCTGCTTGAAAGAGTGTGTGCTTTCTGATGTAAACAAGCACACAGGAGAAGCACATGGAGGAACACGTGAGGGACTCGCTGAATGAAAGCACATTCACTCTCTGACAGCAGATGGAGCTAAACTGCAGAAAATGTCCTTACACTGGAAACCCCAAAAATAAAGCAGCTGGACTACTTTCTGAAACATATTTAGGTTATTTTAATCTGGACGTACCATGGATGTAGTTTGAAAAGGTTTAGATTTTTTACTGTTAATTCACACTTTACATCAGGGCTTCATTTTTAACATTAGGTAATTCATTAGTTAACATAAACAGCCAATGACAAATTCTTCTGAACATTCATTCAATCTTAGGTATTCCAATATTTAATAACACGTTGTTAAAATGTTGCAACTGTATTATTTAATGAGCTAACATGAACTTATTTTTTTTTTACAAAGAGTAATAACTTCGGTAGCAAATTTAGCTATGGTGAATGTTAATCGTTAACTAATGAGATTATAAAGTGATACCTATGGGTCTTACTATATTTTGAGCACTTTTTAAAACTAAATTTCAATACCGTGATAATACCGTTTACCGTGATAAAAGCATGAGCATTTAATCGCAACAGGAAAATTGGATACCGGCATAACCCTATAATAATGTCAAGTGGGGTGATCACAAGTGGTCAGCGCTACATGCTGGTGTAGATGGGGTACAAAACATTTTGTATTCCAATCATTTAAACCCCATTTGAAGGTCAGATACACGTGGCTACATTGCATGTGTTGTATAATTGCTGATCCGTACTGATATCTGTACTGATATCACCCTCTCAACCATATACTGTAATAAAACAAGGGTTTTATACTTCACTACTTATATGTGGCTTTAAAAGAAAATGATTTCTGTCAGAAAAATTGGGAAAAGTTTGTATATATACATATATATGTGTATGTGTGTGTGTGTGTGTGTGGTGTTGTTTTGTATCATTAGGATATTATTACATTTTTTATTAATATTTGAATTAGTTTTATTTTTATATTTTTGTTTTCATTTTTATTTTCATTAAAATGTTGATATTTTTATTGTGTGTTTTGGTCATTTTATTGTTTTTATTTTATTTGAACAAAACTGTTTTTATCTATTTTAATTATAAGTTCAGTTTTAGTTATTTTAGTACATCAAATTCAAGTAAATGAAGCAACGTGTCGACTAGCTTTTCTGTCTTGACTGACTACTTGTGGTTGAATCTCCAAAAAGGATTTTAATACCAGTCATAAATACAAATATAATCAAGACTGGTTCAAATATACCAAAAAAGGAAGAAAATTGCTTTTGTCGAGGCCATTCTCAAGCCATATAAACGTTTCTGTCAGTGTCTCGTCAATGGATTACATAAGACATGTTTCATTATGTAGTCATATTCTGATCTACTGCATAAGATATGATTTTAGTCAGCCAGTAGATGACTGCTGATTCAATCAATATGAGATAAAACTCACTGTTCACTGCAGCAGGTCCTCAATATCTCTCTGTTGAACAAATGTCAGTGTGACATTTACATTTACATTTGGCTTACAGCTTAGAAGTTTTTAAAAGGCATTTCATCATACCTCTCCATCTCAGTGCACCACAGGATGTCCTCTTTGTCATTCATGAAGACAGGGAAGTGCTGGTCTTTGCCTTGCTTTATAGAATTAGACCGAGTGGTGATGGTCCGCACTTTATCAAACTGTAAAAGATGTGAAAAACAACTGCTATTTGTGTTGCTTTACAAAGCTTTACCCAGAAATCGATCGAGGGGTTGGTTTAAGAAGCACCTTAGCTGTCCTGCCATGCTCCAACAGTCTTGAAGGTCCAGTTTATCATTGCACATGGCAGCCAAAGGTCTGAGAGGAGAAGGAGATATGGCATTAAAACGATAAAGTGAGAGATTAAATAAAGAAATGAATGAAGAGTCCACGTCTAACTAACCTGTTCATGCCAGGCAGGTTTCCCCAAAAGTAGCGAGCTCTGTGGGCAGCAGACACCTCCTTGGCATCAATCATCACTGGGTTGCACTGTGATACATAAACCAATAAATCTTTAATCATAAACTTTATCATAAAAATGTGTGATGTTGACCCTAGCAAGCATATAAAGGGTTAATTTGTTTCTACCCAGAAGGTCATTTCACCACTAGGTGGCAGCAAAACCCACTGGTTTATATTAAAGACCCACTGACAGTCTAAACATATTCAGCGCAGCTTAATGGTCGCGTTTAAATGGTCAGTTGCACACCTCTAAAAAGCGAGAGATGTCCCTCTTGTCGCTGACGCCCATGGCCACCACATTCTCAAAGAGCCAGAAGAACGGCCTGTGATCTCCCTTTAGGTCGGGCCTCGTGTAACAGCCGGTAAAACTCGAAGAAGAGTCGACCCGTGCCCTCTGAGAGACAAAAAAAACAAGATTGAAAAACATTACGGAGACTCAATATGACAATCATCATTAAAACGGACAAATGTGTAAGCTGTGTTATGAATATATACACTATCGTTCAAAAGTTTGAGGGGTGGTAATAAAGGCTATTTATTTGATAAATATGGTCAATTGACAGTAATATTGTCAAATTACATAACATATTATTATTTAAAGTAATTGTTTCCTGTTTGAATATATATTAACATGTAATCTATTCCTGTGATGACAAAACTGACTTTTCAGCAGCAGTACTTCAGAAATCATTCTAATATGCTGATTGATACTAAAGAAACAACTCAGTCTTATTTTTATCAATGATAACGGTTGTGATGCTTATTGTTTTTATTTGAAATATGATAAAAAAATTTAAGGAGTCTCGGTGATGGAAAAAAAGAACAGCATTTCTTTTATAGAAATATTCCGTTACATTATAAAAGTTGATATC
>NW_020525935.1:0-32703 GCF_003368295.1 Carassius auratus
TGGGCTTCTTCCCTAGAGGCAGCCAGTGGAGCAATGCCACACAAGATGGCTGCCCATTAGTTCCTCTCTGCAGTGACAGGGTGCAGCGGTGCCGAGCACCAGCTGTGTGTACCACAGATGAAGCGGCCCCAGCCAGATGGTTGCCATTCTCAGGTTGCATGTCACATGTTACGTGATGTCCTCGGATCTGACACGGTTCCGTCATAGATGTTCTCATCCTCTGTTAGTGGGGTCAAATTTCCTGTCACCTTATAAAAATTACCAAATAAAAATGAAAAAAACATTCGTATGTCTTTATACTTGACCCCAATGGAAGTGAGCTGAACAAAACACAAGACAAACACAAAGAAAACCAGATGAACAAACCGTACTCAAAGCAGGAGAGTGAAAAAATGTTTGGATGCGTGCCTCACGGTACTGACTGGGCTGTTTTATGCTGTTACAGAGCAATGATGCTTCAGGGAGTGCATGGAACTGGATGTACTCATCCCCTCATCATCATCGGCTCCTTCTTCATGCTCAATCTTGTGCTGGGTGTGCTGTCAGGGTAAGAAACCTCTCTCAGTGTGAGCACTTCTCAAATTCTGCTGGGTTTTTTTCAGGTCTTCAAAGGTGCATTGTTTGATTTGCTCATGAATTAAAGCGTTCATGATAGTTTTGTGGGTTTTATGTGAACTACACAGTTTGTAGATGTAATGATTAAAAAAAATTATTGTTTGTGTGATAGATATCTTGGGTATACCCAACGCTATCTCACGGCCAATTTGTACGTATTTTATGAGGTGGCTTATTCGTACGAATTTGTACGACCTCACTCGTACGATTTTATATGATTTGTCTAAACCCCAGTGACGGTTAGGTTTAGGGGCGGGGTTAGGTATAGGTCATTCGTACAAATTCATACAAATTGTGCAGCTCGTAAAATACGTACGATTTGGCAACAATTGTATGAATTTGTATGAGCGTGTCTTGTGCTTCAGTGGGAAAAAAAATCTGATCTCTTGTACAAATAAGTTCACATCAGTGTCACATTTTTATTTTATTTTATTAGTGAGCTAGTGCATAATCAGAGATATTTCTAAATAATTTATTTTTAGATTTAAATTACATTTTGAATCCCATATTTTTTATTTATTTATTTTTTTGTCGTTTCAGACATTAATACAAGTTCATTAATTCATGAAATGTACATAAAATTCCTGAATTTCAGTTTACTTTTTATTAAAAAAGGCCCAATCAAGAAAGAGCTCCAAAACTTAAAATGCTTAGAATTATGCCTTAACATCTTATATACATGTTATAATGAAGTCCCACACTTGACTTGCAGAAAAATAAATAGGTGTAATAGAATTAGTTCCCTCATTTAAATTTAGTACAAAGTGGCCACAATTTAACTAAAGCGGGCAAATTAACTAAGAAGAGGGAATGAATCTTTTTCCCTATCAAAAAATCTCCAAAATAATTAGTATGTATGTGCACTTTGTGTTTTTCCATTCGTTTGCATGCATGTGTGTGTGATACAGTGAGTTTGCCCAAAGAAAGGGAGCGCGTGGAGAACAGGAGAGAGTTTCTTAAGCTGAAGCGTCAGCAGCAGATAGAGAGAGAGCTGAACGGATATCTGGAGTGGATCTGCAAAGCAGGTAAATGCCATAGAAAGAGCTTTAATTACTCCAGAAGAAGCTAAAGCCAAGAATTCAGATAGTAGCTTGTCTCTTTTGATACGGATGTCTTTACACTTGTGAGTCAGTATTGGAACGTGCTGATAACGTACACAATGTTTCAAAATGAGGCTTCTTTTAAGCTCTAGAAATGGTCCCCATTTCCATGACTTTTTGCAGTGGGGTTTTGATTGGAATCTTTTTGATTCTGTACAGAAGAAGTGATTTTGGCTGACGAGGACAATGACCCAGATGACCGGATGCCCTTTGACGGTATTTACGTGAACTCCTCCATCCTTCCTTCCTTTTCATCCCCCTCTGCTCCTCTCTTTGTCCCTCACTGGGACTAGGTGTTGATTTCCCATTGTAAAAGAGGAGAGAGATCAATAGTGTGTTGGCTTTGCTGAGGGGGTGATATTGTATACTTCTGGTCCGTATGCACAGTTAATGTAGTGTTCATGAGCACATTTACATGGGCCGTCAGTCTGTAGCTTACAGCAGACATGTGATAGACACACTGCACTTCATATTTGTTTCATTTAGTTCTTTCTGTTCATCTGTTTATTAGTTATGTATTAATATTTAAGTTTGTCAGAATCTGTATGTATGTGACTGTGGTCTGTTAAACACAGGCACGCGAAGGAGGCCTACCATCAAGAAGAATAAAGCAGACCTGCTGGATGCAGAGGATGGAGATGGAGATATAGGTGCATTTGAGTTTATATATATCAAATATGTGTGTGACCCTGGACCACAAAACCAATCATAAGTAGTATGTGTATATTTTTTAACAATAGCCAACAATACATTGTATGGGTCAAAAAGCATTAGGATATTAAGTAAACACAATGTTCCATGAAGATAAATTGTAAAATGTTTATCGTACATATATCAATACTTCATTTCTGATTAGTAATATGCATTGTTAAGGACTTCATTTGGGCAACTTTAAAGGCAATTTTCTCAAAGTTTAGATTTTTTTGTACCCTCAGATTCCAGATTAACAAATAGTTGTACGTCAGCAAAAATACAGTTCTATCCTAACAAACTATACATCAGTGGATTCAGCTTTCAGATTATGTATACATCTCAATAAAAATAGAAAAAAGACCCTTTTAACTGGTTTTGTGGCTCAGGGTCACATATATATTTCACATATATAATTTAGTTAAATAACCATCTTGTACCATCTTTTATTTTGTGCCATTTTTTTTAGCATTGTTCACCTAAATAACACTGCTCCCATGTTAACATCTTTTAAAGGCTACAGAGAGATTTTTCTTGATATTAGTGAACTTTAATAAGTAAATACTTATCTGCAGCGTGCTCCAAAAGATTGATTTGAATTTATATATATATATATATATATATATATATATATATATATATATATATATATATATATATATAGATTTACAAAATATATTTTATCAGAACATTTTGAGTAAAAAGCATTTTGATAAATTTACCTGAATTACAAGTCTATATCCATAATTTTCAGATCTGATAGAACTTCAGTTTTCATTTAATTTTCTTGTATTTTGTTTCTCTGTCACTCTGTTTAACTGCTTCTTTTCTGACCGTTAGGTTCTCCGTTTGCACGGGGCAGTCTGAAGAGCTCCAAACTGGAGGGCTCTTCCTTCCATAAAAAGGAGCGTCGTCTGCGATTCTTCGTCAGGCACATAGTGAAGACGCAGGCGTTCTACTGGTCTGTGCTGTGTCTGGTGGGACTCAACACTCTGTGTGTGGCTGCTGTGCACTACGACCAGCCTGAAAAGCTCTCCGACTTCCTCTGTAAGTCTTTCCATCTTTCTGTTCTCTCATTATTACAGTAGACCCACACAGAACGTGCAGACTTCTCTGTCTTTTTTGTGCGTAGTGTGTGGAAAAATCAGCAGAAATCTGAAGATGTATTTTCTATGCGGACGTGCTCGAACCTGTGAAGTTTCTATTATTGCATGTAGATGCATGGAGAGATGATGCTTTCATTTACTTTTTTATTTTCCTGTTTATAGTTTCTTATTTTACTTTCTGAAGATTTTACTCTGTTTATTTTCTTGTTTTTCTGTTTATCCATTAATTATTATTCATTAAAGCAGACTTATGCCAAGTTTCTGCCAATCCAATATGAATCTTGAGTACTTACTGTAGTATTGCATCCTTCATATCTCTGAGGAGTCTTTAGTTTTGTCAGATTTGTAAAAAAAAAACAGTCTTAAAACAATCAAGCTCCTGGAGCTGAAGGGTCATGAGTGTTAGCACTTCAAACCAGTGTGTTCATGATTAAGAAATGCATTCAAATAATATGATAAAACACAAATTTTCATTATCATGCAGCAAAATGGAAGGTAGACCATAGAATTAACAAATGGCTGCGCCCTCTTTTAAGGGGAAGAGAAAGTTGGATACAAACCATGAAGGAGTGTCTTTGGCACAGAAATTCTGTCTCATACGTCCGACTCCTTTTTTAAGACTTTGGTCATGTTTCACAAAATAATCAAATTCTTTAGCAGTGTAAATAAATCAGAATGCATGAAATCGCTTTAGACATTCCCTTTGAGTAACACCCTCAATAGTATTACATTTTGAACACTTAAAATGATCTGAATAGCATTTTCATGATATTGACAGTGGATGTTAAATTAGTTTGACAACCATTAAATTTCCTAATTGTAATATTAAACAGCATATCTGTTATTTGAACAACATCTCTGTTTTCTTGCTTTTAAAAAACTGTTCGTGCAGTATTTATTTAAAATATTTGCCCCCTCCGCCCATATAATACATTTACATTTATGTGTGTTTTCAAATGTGGCTTTCTGTTTTTTCTCTGTATCTTTGACCTTTGTCTCTATCTGTTTCCCTCTCTCTCTCCTCAATCCAGACTTTGCTGAGTTCATCTTCCTGGGGATCTTTATGTCAGAGATGTGTATAAAGATGTATGGGCTGGGGACCAGTCCTTATTTTCACTCCTCCTTCAACTGTTTCGACTGCATTGTGAGTTTCCCCCATCCCTCCGTCTTCTTTTACTAAATCCAAAAAACATTTAAAGGAAACCAAAACATTATACCAGCCGTGCATTGCTCTTTCAGGTCTTAATGTTGATGTAGTTACTGAAGTTGTTTGTATCACTTGTAATTCACTGCACTAAATCAGTTCCTTAAGCAGTGTTTCAGTGTTTTGGAAGTTTTAATAACTGTGTGAAACGGATATGGGTTAGTGTTTGACGTTGGGTAAGGGGTCTTTGTTTTGTGGCTTGCCGTTATTGGATGAGCTTTAAATGTGTGTTTTATATATGTGTGTGTCTTTGTGTGTGTGTGTGTGGGACAGGTCATTTGTGGCAGCATTTTCGAGGTGCTCTGGTCTATGATCCAGCCAGGAACCTCGTTTGGGATCAGTGTGTTACGAGCTCTCAGGTTACTGAGGATCTTCAAAGTGACCAAGTGAGTCTCTCACGTCTCGAGTCCCTTGTCTGTCTTTCCGTCCCACTCTTTGTTCCCTTCGAGCTGTTTTAAGAAGGACTAAGCATTTTAAATGTCCTTCTTTCCCATTTTCCAGGTATTGGGCGTCTCTGAGGAACCTGGTGGTGTCTTTGTTGAACTCCATGAAATCCATTATCAGTTTACTCTTCCTCCTTTTCCTCTTCATCGTGGTCTTTGCTCTGCTGGGCATGCAGCTGTTTGGAGGACAGTCAGTATAACACTACAATAAACATAATAACACATGGGTCACCAGTCCGGACCCTAAATAAGGCCTGGCATGGAAATACTCTGTGTAACAACAATATAACCGCCATGTCTTCTCTTCAGGTTTAATTTTGAAGCCGGGACACCACCTACAAACTTTGATACTTTTCCTGCAGCAATAATGACAGTGTTTCAGGTGAGCAAATGTGCTCATCGAACAGTGTGCAATCGTTCTGTGTGTTTTCCATGGCATCCTTTGTGATTTATGGACCTTCTCTCTGCACCTTAGATCCTGACGGGTGAAGACTGGAACATGGTGATGTATGATGGGATCGAGTCTCAGGGAGGAGTCAAGAAGGGCATGGTCTTCTCAGTCTTCTTCATCGTTCTTACACTCTTCGGCAACTGTATCCAAACACACAGTATTGCATGCTTACATGGTGTCTCGCTTCATTCATCAGCACGTACACCAGTGCAGGATTAATATGATGTTCCTTAACCCTTCTGTGAACAGACACTTTGCTCAATGTGTTCTTGGCTATCGCTGTGGACAATCTGGCCAATGCACAAGAGCTGACCAAGGTAAACTGATTTTTTGGGTGATGGAAAATCAATGTTGAATCTCTAATAAAAAAGTAAAAAATGTTATGTCAGTTAAATAATTTTCTTTATTATGTTCTTATGATGGTTGGATTAACTCACTAGGCACTAATTGGAGAACTCTCAATGAGCACGTTTCTCCTTCTCTCTGTCAGACTGTTTATCCTTCACACTCCTACGCTCCAGCGTGCATCACATTTGAACCAATATGCTTCATGTTTCTCTCCATGTATAGGATGAACAGGAGGAAGAGCAAGCAGCCAATCAGAAAATGGCTCTTCAGGCGGCCAAGGAAGTAGCAGAGGTCAGCCCACTGTCTGCAGCCAGCCTCTCCATTGCTGCGTGAGTATACCTCCCTCTCTCATATCTCTCTCTTTGTCCTGCTGCCACATTTTCTCTCCCACAATTTCTTTGTCTTCCTTTTATGTTTGTTTGTGTGTGTTCGGACGATGTGTTGCTCTTGTAGCAGTCAAAGAAACAGAGGGGTCAATAATAGACAAAAAAAAAAATAAATAAATAAACTAAACAAAAACACAAACAGCAACACTTTCAATCTGGCTGTTTTTGGTTTCCGTCAAACAAAGAGTAAAAAAAAGACATATTTTGTAACATTATAAACGTCTATCAGTTTTGATCAAATCGATCTGTCCTTGCTGAATTTAAGTATTTATTTATTTCCAAAAAATACATAAATAAATTCTTATTCACCCCAAACATAAACTATAAGTCACAAAGACCCATGTTTTTGAACATAGTCAGCTAAAAATAAAAAAATAAAGTTAGTATGATCCAAAACACAGATAGCAGTTTTTTTAAGAGACATGTTTTTTTATTTTCTGTTATGTTTGGTCCGATAGACCTGTAGTGTTGTGTTTCCTCTCCATCAACAAGCTTATCTGTGATCTTCTCACAGTTACGTACACACAACTTGCATGCAGAGGCACAGACCGATTGAGGATGATCCCGGTTTGTCAGTGTGCCAATGCATCCAAGTATTTGTGAGGAGAAGAAGAGAGAATCGTGAGAGAATATGTGTGTATCAGTGAGGACGAACTTGTGAATGAGGGAGGAGAGCAAAGAGATGTTCTGTGTTTCTCACATGCTGTTTTCCTCCTCAGCGTGACAGTAAGCTCTGAGCGTCTTGATGCAACAGAACACTTTCTGGACTGGTATTTATTCATTTATACTCTTTCTGTTCTTTCGAAACGCCTCTCTGTTCGCCCCACACCTCCCACTCTTCTCCCATCAGCCTTTTCGACATGTGCATTTCCTCCTCGGTTCTCTGTGCTGCTCCCCGCTCTGTTCTCCAGACCGCTGGGTGGGATGGGACGGGTTTGTCACTCCTCATCTCTTCTTCTCTCTTCATCCTGCTACTCATCACCTGCTGTTCTCCTCTTATCTCCTTTACTTTCTCTCTTTCACATGCTTTGCTCTGAGGGTTGGGCGCCTGTGATGTGTTCACTCCCAGAATTATTATAGTTATCTTCTCTCTGTGTGTGTGCTCTGTGAGTGAGTTTGACCCAAGCGGTGCAATCATCCTCTTTAACAAATGGTAGCTGGTAGCTTGTAGGTGGGCATTTTCAGCCTGTGGTATCTGCAGCAACCTCACTTTTCCCTCTTGGTGATTACTAATCTCAGATCAACTATAAATGTATCTCTCTCTCTGTGTCTCTCTCTTTTTTTGCAGTAAAGAGCAACAGAAGAACCACAAAGGTTGTAAGTCGGTATGGGAGCAGCGCACTAGTGAGCTGAGACGACAGACTCTGGTGAACAGCAGAGAGGTGCTTTACAATGAGTTGGACCCTGAAGATCGCTGGAAGGTGAGAAGAAATGCTGAGAAAGACATGCTTGGTCAAAGAGGATGGATATAAATATCAGTTATCAGCTGATAAAAAAAAATTTTTTCATTGCATTGGTCAAAAACTGCATATTGTACTTTTCAACTGTTTATTTGTTTTGTTTTTTTACTTCTTTACATTTGATAACACTGTTTTAAATGTTGTCTCCAATCTCAAAATGAATATACATTTATAGTGTTGTGTGATTCCTTCATTTATTTTATGATTGGTTTCATTTAAAATGATTGGTAAGTTTTTATTTATTTAGACGAAATAGTATCAAATTTAAATATCAACCATTTATGAACAATAAAGGGGAATAATTTGGGCATGATATAAAAATAATTAAAAGCTTAATGTGTTTTTTTAATGTGTTTCCTAATAATAGTGTATACAGTGACCCCCAGTTTCAACACAAAAATATTGATTTTCAAAAATAAAATCATATTAAAAATAGTTTATTTTATGTTCCACACAAGAACGAAATCCCTACAGCTTTAATATTTTGGTTAATATTTGTCTTAAATGAAGTTCTTATTTGGTTGACAAATGTGTGGCCTTTGTTTTGTTTTTATCATGCCTCTAGGTCTCATACTCCCGTCACATTCGTCCCGACATGAAGACACATCTGGACCGGCCGTTGGTCGTGGACCCTCAGGAGAACCGCAATAACAATACCAACAAAACTCGACCGGGTGACGGCCAGCCCCAGCGCACTCATCAGCTCTTGCACAAACAGCCCAACTTCAATGAGGGGGAGAGTGGAGGAGGAGGTGGAGGGTCTGAGCCCTGGACTGCGCTGGAAAGGGGGGACTCCACAGGATCCCGTAGGAGTCTTTTAGGCTCAGAGGACAATGGGGAGGGTAGAGAGTCTCACCGCAGACATCAGCATGGTGAGCGCTGCAGCCAGGCTCGCCAACACCATAGAGCTGCTAAGGAAGAGGGAGAGGGCGGAGGGAGGAGACACAGGAATAAGGGCAAGGAAAGAGGTCCTGAGTATGAGCATGCAGATGGAGGAGAGCGGAAACACAGACATCATCGCCATGAGGGCGAGGGAAGAAAAGATAGAGGGGTGCGACACCGTACCAGGAAGTGAGTTTAGTCTAAATTCATCTATATAAATTATTTTCTATACATATATGTATGTAAATATGTGTATATACATAAATACACAGTGCAGCTTGAAAGTTTGTGAACTCCTTGCAGAATCTGTGAAAATGTGAGTAATATTAAACAAATAAGAGAGATCATAAAAAATGCATGTTATTTTTTATTTAGTACTGTCCTGAGCAAGATATTTTCATAAAATATGTTTACACTTATTCCACAAGACAAAAGTTGGTTCTTAATACTGTGTTCTGTTACCTGGATGATTCATGACTGTGTTTTTGTTTTGTGATGGTTGTTCATGAGTCCCTTGTTTGTTCTGAACAGTTAAACTGAGAACTGTTCCTCAGAAAAATCCTCCATTTCCTGCGGAATATTCCGTTTTCCAGCATCTTTTGCATATTTGAACCCTTTCCAGCAATGACTGTATGATTTTGAGATCCATCTTTTCACACTGAGGACAATTGAGGGACTCATACACAACTAGTGGAAAATGTTTAAACATTCACTGATGCTCCTGAAGGAAACGAGATGTATTAAGAGTTGGGGGGTGAAAACTTTTTGAATTTGAAGATCAAGGTAAATTGTACTTAATTTGTTTTTCTGGGAAACATTCAAGTGTTATCTGTTGCTTCCGAAGGGCAGTGCTAAAAGGAAAAAAAAAAATATTTCTACAAAATAAAATAAATTTGGACCTCTTCATCCTGTTCAAAAGTTTTCACTTCCTGGCTCTTTTCTTCAGGAGCATCAGTGAATGTTTAAACATTTTCCAATAGTTGTTTCTGTGTCCCTCAATTGTCCTCAGTGTGAAAAAAGATGGATCTCAAAAGTATACATTGCTGGAAAGTGTTCAAATATGCAGAAGATGCCAAATATGCAAAAGAACAATGTTTCACAAACTTTTGAATAGGGTTATTTCAGTAATTTCTGCTCTCTTATTTTGTTAAAATTACTCACATTTTCACAGATGCTGCAAGGGGATAAATCAATCTACTTTATCTATCTTTCTGTCTGTCTTTCTGTCTGTCTGTCTATCTATCTTTCTATCTATCGATCTATCAATATGTATGTATGTACACATATGTGTATATATGTATATATGTAAATTACTAATAACAAATGAAGTTCCCTATCTATCGATTCCTATGAGTTATATCATTACAACATTAGAGGATTCACTTGGGAGCCCCAATCATTTTTAACTTTAAGAGAAGATGCCAATGCCACTCCCAGTGCATACAGGTATAAATAGTCAACAGGTGATCTCCACAAAGCCATTTATCATCAGTCTGGAAGCTGTATTGGTTGGCGTGACAGCAGTGTCCCTGTCTGCAGTGAGTGTCCTGGGCACTTCAACTAAAAGAGCAGATTTCCTAAAAGTGCAAGGGGGACCACCCGGACCTGATTTCCGGAACTCATGCTCCTTGCGACAGTCCATCCCTGGTGCATCCCTTTGAGGAAGGACCTCCTTTTTCAGGGGCTTGGCACCATGTGGCTCCCGCCTGTGGAACCTCCATGTGTGGCTCATGGATGGGACACTGCACACTTGAGTGGTCTGCCACAAGCAGTGGTGGGCACCATCACTCAGGCTAGAACTCCCTCAACGAGTCAAGCCTATGCACTGAAGTGGAGTCTTTTCACAAACTAATGTTCTTCTCGACGAGAAGACCCTCTGAGATGCACGATTGGAACAGTGATTACTTTCCTGCAAGAAAGGTTGGAGCATAGGCTGTTACCATCCACCTTGAAAGTGTATGTTGCTGCTATATCAAAATGCTTTGAGTACCCAGAAAAGTGCAATAAAAATGTATCAAATTATTATTATATGGCAGCACATCACAATGCAGTGGACGGCCAGTCCCTGGGAAAGCACAAGGGTTCACAAGGGGTGTCTGAAGGTTAAATCCTCCTAGGCCACCTCTGGTGCCCTCCTGGGACCTTTCTATCATCCTGGTTGGACTTTGAAAGGGTTACCTTTGAACCCCTGGATTCAGTCAAGATTAAGTTCCTGTCTGCTAAGACAGCACTCCAGACCACGCTCACTTTCATCAAGAGGGTTGGGGACCTCCGAACATTTCTGAGGGAAGAGTGCCTTGTGTTCGTGCTTGCCTACTCTCACATTGTCCTGAGACCACGTCCTGGAAACATGCCCAAGGTTCCCACCATGACTTTTCGCGATCAGGTGGTGAGCCTGCAGGCACTCCCCTCGGAGGAGGCAGATCCAGCCTTGGCACTGCTGTGTTCCGTATATGTGCAGTGCTCTTACATGGACCACACTCAGTGCTTTAGAAGCTCTGGACAGCTCTTTGTCTGCTACTGAGGTCAGAAGAAAGGGAAGGCTGTCTCAAAGCAGAAGTTGGCCCACTGGATAGTGGATGCCATCACCTTGGAGTACCAATCCCGAGGCAAGCCGTGCCCCCTAGCCATGAGGACCCACATGGAGTGTTGCCTTGTCCTGCGTTGTTACGGCACCTCTTTGTCAGATATCTGTAAAGCTGTGGGCTGGGCAACACCGAACACCTTTGCAAGATTTCACAATCTTCGCGTTGAGGCATTTATTTATTTTTTTAGCCAGTGTATTGGGTAAAAGGTAAGTGGCAGGAAAGCTGGCCAGTGTCATGCTTGCTGCGCCTTTCGCCCTCATCCAGGGATGCGATCACCTTTTTCCTCCTCCAGTAAGTTCCTCAGAAGGCAAACCATGGTCGAGTATCCTCCAGCAACCCCGCAGTCAGACTGGGTGACTGTCAATGACATTAGTTACCCTTTGTTACCGCCTTTACTGACGTAGAAACCACATGACAACAGTGTTGTTGACAAATGCGGAAGTAGCTTCGCGACAAACTTCAACTAGAAAGAAATGCCAATCTCGCTTGTGTTTTACTTAACAGGTGAGTTGTTTTGATTCGTATCTTTACAGAAAACATATGCTATTATAACGATCAACAAGATTAGTATTATGGGGCATACACACCAAACGTGGGGCATCGCGTCTCTAGACCCGCGTGAGGACCAGTGTTGTGGGTAACGCGTTACAAAGTAACGCGTTAGAGTACTCTAATTACTTTTTTCCTGAAATTTGTAACTTAACGCGTTAGTTTCGTGCGTAAGTAATCAGTAACTTCGTTATTTTTTAAAAAAAGTAGTCCGTTATTTTAAGGAAAGGAAAATCCCGACTGCAGCCTGCTTTTTGTCAGACAGTAGTCCTAGGTCTACTGTGCCACCTGCGGATGTATCAGTATCAGCGGAGCCGAAGCTCTGTGATCGTAAAGTCAATGGCTGTGATACGTCTGTGCCCTGTGCCTGACCCTGTGTGTGTGTGTGTGTGTGTGTGTGTTTTTTTTTCGAACTCCCGGCAAGATAGCAGAGAGGACAGAGTTTGGTTTATGGAAGTACGCACATTATTTTCAATTTGTCAACGAAAAAGAAATCGACTGTCGGACAAACGTTTCGAAAATCTGCTTCTGCTACGTTTTAATCACTACTTTGAAGAGTAAATGTAAGAGGACTGTGTTACAGCGAATTTAGGCTTGTGACTGTGAGTGACACTTTAATAATAATTAGTTCGCCTATTAAGCGATTTGTCATTTGCCTGTGTGCCAGTGAAGGATTTAATTCGGGTTTGTTATCATTTTTGTTTGACAGGCAGCTGTTAATTTCTGTTAGATCATTGGCTGGCTGGTTGTTCCTCATTTCTAAATGGATTTAAATCTGCAAGCCTGTTTAAGGTTGTGTTTACAAGTAAGCATACTTGTACTTTGATAACTGCATTATGTAAAGTTAAAGAAAAATCAGGAGTTATCTTGTGGTGCTCATAATATACAGTAGCCTAGGCTACCCGGGCTGGGTAGGTGCAAATTTTGATTAATAATATGTTCTGTGATAATAAATAAATAAAACGCCATGTGGAATAGCCGATTGCTGACTGTCTTTCCTGTTATTGTTATCCTGCAGTGTTAATTTAGTCGGATGACTGACGTTATTCATTGTCGGGAGTCACGACTTCTAGGTGCATTTAAAGGGGCCGGGGGCTGTGTCTGTCATGTGTGAGCCGCTGCAAACGGCTTTTAATTTTTGGTAACGCATGAGTACTCTAACGCGTTACTTTTATGAATAGGTAACGCTGTATCATAACTGATTACTTTTAATTGATGGTAACGTTGTAACTTAACTAACTACTTTCCAAAGTAACTATACCCAACACTGGTGAGGACGCGTCTGATCCATAGTCTGATCGCGTCTTTGCATTGACTTTGTATGTAATCTACTCGCGCAAATCATTGAACTCGTATTAAATCCGTGATTTATCTTTCCGTCTGATTGATGGCCATCAGCGGTTGGGTAGAAGACAACAAATCCCATCATTCCACGCTCCTTCTTAGCATCATCAATCCAAGCAATTGTTATTGTTTTGATAGTGTGCCCTCTAGTGGTAGGTCCTACAACCTGTAACTTTAATGTCCTAGTAATCTTCGGCATAAAAGAAAATTCAATCATTTTGACCAATGCAATTTATTGTTGGATTTTGTTACAAAAATAAATGCGCTACTTGAGACATGTTTTGTGGTCCAGGGTTTTAAAAAGTACATCTTTTTGTTAAAAAAAATTACAAAACATGGAAAAAAAAATCATGCCTACCTCAGATTTTTGCTATGGTAGTATTCTACATATATATAAGTGGCACACTTCATAGCATTCCAAAAGGTTCCTAACAAGCATGATTTAAACGTATATCTTGCTGTCTTCTTTTTCCAGGGATGGTCATGGAAGTGGCCCCATTCTCTCCACCACTCGTCCCATTCAGAAGACTCTGTCCAGGCAGGACAGCCAGTACAGTGAGGACCTGGACAATGCCATGAACAGCAAGCTTGCCACCCAGCCACCTAGTAACTCCACTCCTCATGATAGTCTGCTCAATCTGGCTAACAGTGCCCACACTGCCGGCCTGGCACATACTGGCACAGAGAGCAGCCTCTTTCTCACCAAGCCCTCCTCTACCACTGCTAATGTTACCAGCACTGGTCACCTGGGCATGAAACCTGATTACACTGCCGTGGACATTCCCCCGATGTTCCCTTCCAGTAATGCCATCCTACAGGGTAAGAGAAAGAGCTAAAGAGCTGACCTTTTTATTTATCGTCTTAATCATCATGTTGTTTCCCTTCCGCACGTCTCCACAGTCAATAAAAATGCAAACACAGAGCCCCTGCCCAAGAAGGAGGACACAAAGGGTGACGATGATGATGATGAGAAAGATGATGGGGGGCCTAAACCCATGCCACCCTTCTCCTCAATGTTCATTCTGTCTACCACCAACCCGTGAGTGCAGACATCTCTGTGAAAATTGCTAATTTTACTGCCAGTACTGGCACTGTGACTCTGCAGCTGGTCAATATTAAAATTGCATTACCTATAATAAAAATATTAATAATATCTGGTATATAATTACCACTTTTCGAAGTCCAATCAATTCCAACGGATAAAATTAAGTCATGTCCTACTTATTTTCTACTGTTTATTATCCTGTTTAATTGGGAAGTTCCTCCAATTCTCCAATTATTAAAGTAAAATAGGGTGCAAGCACTCAAGCATCATGTTGACATTAAACAAAACTGACTCGAGTCACCTGCTTTCGCCACTGATTTTGTAAATATTAAATTAATCAAGTTTTCTTTCAAAAGAAGTGGTTGTTTTTGTTGTTAACAGTTCTTTTTATGAACTTCCATTGTAGATTTCGGAGGTTGTGCCACTATATTGTCACGCTCAGATATTTTGAGATGTGTATTCTGCTGGTCATTGCAATGAGCAGTATTGCCCTGGCCGCTGAAGACCCTGTCTGGCCCGATTCCCCCCGCAACAATGTGAGACAGTCCCACAACTCAACGTCCTCTCTTTATGTCTCTGTGGCTCAGTTTATTTTTGTCTACTGGACTACAAACCATTTAATCTATCTATCCATCTGTGCTTCTAATCATTACCTGCTTTATTAGTTTATTTCTCCATATTTTTCATCTGTTAATTTTTCATTCTTTATATTCATCTTGTCATATTGATTTGTCATTAAGGACTTAATTTTATTGCTAACAATGTGCTTGCAGGTCCTGCGATACTTTGACTATGTGTTCACTGGTGTGTTCACCTTTGAGATGCTCATTAAGGTAAGTATCTATCCTGCACAGCTGTCTGGGGTATGATGGTCTATGCTTCACCCTTCAACAAATGATACTTATGTATTTTGTACTTAAAGAGTTGTTAATTGGTCTCCATGTTGTGTCATGCAATAATCTGAAGTAGTATAGTGTTCATATTAATTTCAAGTTCATATAGTTGCACATGCTTTTGGAAAACCCCAGAAATGTCTGTGAATTTTAAAACAGTGATTTCTGTAAATATCATAAAGAATTACAATACAAATATGGGAATCGTGAATGTAATTGTTATTATTTTTTAATTATTAAAAAAATTATGCTTTATTTTCATTAAATAATCCTCAAAAATGCATACATGTATCATTTTAAGCAGCACAACTGTTTTAACATTGATAATAGCAAATATTTCTTGAACAGCAAATCTGCATATTTTAATGATTTCTGGAGGATCATGTGACGCTGAAGACTGGAGCAATGCCTCCTGAAGATTCTCAGAAATAGATTACATTTTACTTTTATATTCAAATAAAAAAATATTATTCTAAATTGTAATATTATTTCAAAAATGTTACTGTATTTTTGATCAAATAAATTATCTTCTCAGCAGAAGAGACTCCTTTCAAAGACCTCAAACTTTGACAACAGTGCACTTACGAAATAATTCTCTTTCTGTTTCAGATGGTAGATTTAGGTCTTGTCCTGCATCAAGGCTCATATTTCCGTGACTTATGGAACATCCTGGACTTTATAGTGGTTAGTGGTGCCCTGGTGGCGTTCGCCTTCACGTAAGTGTCATCAAGGCCCCAGCGCTCATGCCCCACTCCTCTCTCCTCTCCTGCTTGCTGCCTCTCCTCGTCCTTCCTCATCTTGCTCCCTACAGGTCAAACGCCTGTGCAGTCGGCACAGCTCTGCCACCCTGGAGCGCCAGCCTGCTCCCCATACAACCCACCTGTCTCTCTCTCTCTTTCTTTTCTCTCTCACCATTTCTCTCCCTTACTCTCCTTCCCCAACTCAGTTCTGTTCGTTTGGCATATTTTGACCCTATCTTTTCCTCTCTTCACCCCCCACCCCCCAACACCCCTCTCCCCCAACCCCCAAAACACACACATTAAGCCACAGATCTCCTTTTGATAATTTCTCGACCAATATCCCCACCCTGCCCCATCATGCACAACATTTTGCCCAGTGCCTGGGTAGGTGAACTTGGGCCCATTTCCATGAGGGTGATAACCCTACCTGGGCACCTTTAACCCTTTAGTGCCCAGGACTCTTTGGAGCATCCAGCCACACTTACCTCAGGTATTTCTACACTCCATTTTTATGCCACATATCTGGAACCTGTGAGAAAACAGACAGTAAGAAGAAAGAAACGAAAGAGCAAGGGTACAACATTTAAGAGACCATATGCTACAATATATACCATTGATTGTCTATTTATAGTTAGTTATGTACCTCTATATTTTGGATTTATGTAAATGAGCCCTCTTATGATTAGGTGATCTCTTTGCATTTGAAATTAGTTATATTGCTTATTCGTGTTATGAGGGTTTGATAGTTGGGTCCAGTGTAGTATGTTTTCTTGTCACAGTCCATACAGAAAATAACCACTTTAATAATTAAGATCAAACTGAAATGATCAGGAATTCTTAAACAAACTACTTTAAATAAAGGGAGGAACAAATAGAAGGGGTCTGATTGGTGGTCAGGATAGCTGACAAGAGGAATAAAGGGAAATGACTGTTCCAGGTTGTGTATCTGATTGCAGCGGAAGCATACAGCCCAACTACTGGACTGAGGGGGGTTGCTAATATGAGGGAGAGGTCAGAAAGGTGCATCTGTTAATATGAAACTGGAAACAAATGCATGCAAAAGCTCTTTTCCAGACTTTGTAAAGAGCATGAGAATAGATTCTGGGAATCAAGATGTAAGATGACCAGAATGAAAGCATGAATGGAAGAAATATGAACCCAGATCATTTTGTTTTCTTCCTGAAATACCAGAATCTGAAAGCTTTGAAATCGTAATATTATATGGTTCTGTCTATGTGTTTGTCCTCATCAGTCCCTGAACAACTGTAAATCTGTAAATGTGCAAACATTTTTTCCACAAAAAGTTTTTTTTTTAGACTTGGAGGACAAACACAACACATGACATGCATCATGCGTACAAAATGTGAATGGCTGTCAGAATTATATTAATAAAGACCTGTTCGCACAAGTCTGACACAACTAAATGTTAAGGTGTAAAATACCTGCAAATAATTTTGCACTAGAGGTGTTCGTGTAGAATCTGATGCTGAAATTCTCATTCTCATTGAATGTATTTTTGGCATCTGACCACTAAAAACTGAAGTACAATATTTCAGACTTTGTGTGAAATAGTTGATGAAGGTGTACTGTAATAGTTTGTTTTGAAATGTTTTTATGCCACATTTTAAGAACCGATGTATTGTTATTTATAATAACAATATTTCTAGAACTCAAATTTGAGTTATAAGACATAAAACAGTAGAAACTATAACATTGTTTGAGAGCACAAATAGAGCCTGCAAACTGCACTGATTATCTTTCCCAGCATGACTTTCTTAAAGAAACTTGAATCCTTGAGTCTTGTTTTCCCCTACCACCAGTCCCACCAACCTCACTTCCATTTGCACCCACGTCTTTAGGTCCCGCATGAGATTTTTGGCATTTCATAAAGAGGCATTTGGATGCGCCTGCCTGTCCCAAAAAGCTCTGTACTCTTTGCTATCAAGGCTAGATTCTCCAGTTGCCCTTTCTCTCCCTCTCTCTGTGCACACAGCGATAGTGCGCTCAGCCCGGCAGGCGCTCTGGGGTGACTGGCGCTCCCTGGCTGTGAGCGTGGGAACAGTTCCCGTATCTCTGCTGTCTCTCACAGAGTCTGCTGTTAACCTTTTACTCAATTTCAGGGAGTGACTCATATCTGTGTGTTTGTATCGGTGCATGTTTATTTAGTGTTTTGTGAACAGAGTCCAAAATTAGCACTTGCAGAGCGTCAAATGCAAGTAAAAAGAGGCTTTTGCGAGTAAATGAACGTGTAATTGACCAATTTTCTAGAAACTGGAAAATGTAATTTTGTGACCACCACAGAAAATAGAGGTCTTATTTTATTTTATTTTTGTCATAGGGACAAATACACAATGTGTTTTGGTGAATCATGTTAAATACAATATTTTGACTGCAAGAAAAAAAAAAGTCTATATTTATGATAAGTGCTTCCCAATTTGCCAACCAATGTGTAGCAAAAAGTTAATTATTGGACTCTGTTTGCATATATGTATTTTTGTATTTGTATTTAGATTGTTTTAAGTGTTCACACTAGATTAGGTGTCCACATATAAACCAAACTAGGAGCTCTGCCATTATGTTGTGATTGTTTTCTCTGTCTCATGTTGATATTTCTCCTGCTTCAAAACCCCCATTCTTTCCCTGCCCCTTTTTCTGTCTGTGTGTGTGTTGTGTGTCTTTGTATGTGTCTCTGGCTTTGTCTGTCTCTGTCTTCCTGTCTCTGATCATCTCTCAACACCTACAGTGCAGGAGGCAGTGGGGAAGGAGAGGGGTAATGTCTCTTTCTTTCTCCCTTTCCCCTCTGTTTGCTCTTATTGCCTGTCCTTCTCATTACATGCCTGTCCTCTCCTTCTGTGGACTGATCTGTCTGTCTGATTGTCCGTCCAAACGTCCCTCACACATAGGACACAAGCCAAGGGCGAGGTCATGTCATACTTTAGCCAGCTGCAGTAACTTAATCTTACAGCTAATCAACTCTTGGTTCATTCTACAGTATGTGGACACCTAAATGTGTTAACATACGTGTTTGTGTCTATGTGTACGTGTTTGTCTCTTTGTTTCTGTGTCGGGCCTTCGAAAACGATTTCTTTAAAATGTCCAACAAGTGTGGTATCACTGATTTACAGCAGGTAAAATGGCCATGAATACTTTAGTCTAAGTGTTAATTATTTCGGAAAGGCAGCTTTTAAATATAGGGTACAACGGGGCTAAAAAATGATGGCAGAAAAAAAAAACGTGGTGTAGCACTTTGCAAAACATCGGCATTTCAAGATGCATGTGTTCATTTGTCTGATCTTTGACGCGTTCGCGCGCAATAGCAAAAACTTGATTCGGTGCTTACTAGATTTAATATTTTATGTTTTTAAAAATGTTGAAGTTTTAAGTAGAAAATGAGGATTGCTCAAATTATTGCGTATATGTTGAGACAAAGGTCTTCTTTACGATTTTCCGTTTTGTTTTTAAATAAGCAGAAACTAGAACAAACTTTGCTAAAGTGATTAACTTGGACATTATTTAAAAAAGAAAAGAAAAGAAAAAACTGAAGCATTTGTATCAATTCCACTTTTGCAGAGCTGCCCATTTAAATCCAGTGAAAAAAAGACAACACAGAATGCATTAGGACCTATTAGGGCTGGACAGGGTCTTTGGCCAGAAAGATAACGCCATAATGGAATTACAGACAATCAAACTGCTCACCTCCTGAGATGTGTATCACCATTTTGATGAACACAAGATCCAATTAGGCAGTCTATTTATTGCGGCAAAAATTCAGCTGAGAGAAAAAAGAAGTGATAGAGCGAGAAACCTCATAGCTACAAAGTTCAGAGAAACAGATGCCAGTATGCACTTCCCCATGCTGGCATATAGAGACAGAAAGCTGGATAACAAATACATCTGCGTTAAAACATTGTGAATCAGTTGGCTATTTGCTTCTGTTCAATAAAATTCTAGAAACAAGAAGTAGAGATCATTCATATTTACATTAGACAGTTTTCAAGCAATGTGGCAACTTGATGCGATGATTGATGACTTGTTGAGAAGGTCTCTGTGTTCAAGCCACACACTTGTACACATTTCCTGATCTGAGCCTGTGAACTGCTTGAGCTGACAGACTTGAGCCTGCTGGGAGTCTGTTTTAATTTTTCTTTTGTGCTGAGTGCTGGATTTGGTCTTAATGAATTGGAGTTAATCAAGTCTCTTTTGCACATAATTGTACCATGTAGAATAAATGTGTATGAATCACAGACTTCAGCAGAGATTCGGGTCTCCATTGGCCTGCAGGTGAAGTGCTTCTGGTCATGTGACATATATCATTTGTCGTGACGGTATGAGCTCTAAAGCACTGTATCACGAGATCAGGCATGGCAACTAACTCCAGAAGCTGTCACCACAGCGATGAATTCACACGCAATATGGCAATGCATGTTTACTACTCAAATAGATTTAGATTTGTGTGTGAAAGTGTGCATATGTGTATGTTAGCTAGTCTTAGCCTCAGACGACATGCCCACAGATCAGCCACAGTCTGTTCGCCGACTATCTGTGCTTATTGTATACTAAAAAAGGCAAGTTCGGACTAAAATTGACAGTCAAATCCTCTTCCACATACTTTCCACATTGCTTTCTGGGTTTTGTCTGTGTGTATTGCTGCTATTTGAATTCACTTTCAATGGCAGATTATTATTATATAGAGTCACCTTCCATTTTTCAACAGTATACATCCCAGTAATTTTTTTCCCATAGGAGATTGTCTTTATTAAATTTATAAGACAGGTCATGACCCAGAACAACCATCTACGAGGTGATTCACAATGTTATAAACTTTTATTTGAAGCCAAAATATATATTTCAAAATCTGGAAAAAGGACAGTACAAGACTGTGCTTGTACGGCTTTCATGAGGGAAAAACTACAGCTAAATATAAAACTGCTGAAAACCATTAAAAAGACTTTGATGGTCAATATTGCAAAATATGCATAAATATATATAAGTTGTTTAAAGGGGGGGTGAAATGTTATTTCATGCATACTGAGTTTTTTACACTGTTAAAGAGTTGGATTCCCATGCTGAACATGGACAAAGTTTCAAAAATTAAGTTCCAAAAATACTCCTTCCGGTTTGTCACAAGTTTCGGAAAGTTTTTTTCGAGTATGGGTCTGTGTGACGTTAGATGGAGCGGAATTTCCTCATATGGGTCCTAAGGGCACTTCTGCAGGAAGAGCGCGCGCTCCCATATAGCAGAGCACTGAGAGCACAACAGACAATCACTGATCACAGCGAGAGCGTCGCGAAATGTCACAAAAGAAGTGTTTTTGGTTGCCAGGGCAAGACAACACTGCACAGATTACCAAAGAAAAAACAGCATTAAGGGACCAGTGGATGGAGTTTATTTTTACAGAGCATCGATGGAGTTGTGCAAGTGTTTTTGTTTGTTCCCTGCATTTCGAAGATGCTTGTTTTACAAACAAGGCCCAGTTTGACGACGGATTTGCGTATCGTTTATTTCTTAAGGATGACGCAATCCCAACGGAAAAGGGTCACGATCGTGTGTTGGAACCGCAGGCGTTGAGTAAAACTGCTTAAAATATCTCTGCCTCCTTGTTAGTGCGTCCGCCTCCCATGCCGGAGACCCGGGTTCGAGCTCCGCTCGAAGCGAGTCGTTGCTGCTGCTGCTCTAGTTCAGTTTCAGCCTCTGGATCTGATTCTGGATCATAAATAAACGGCTGAATCTGACTGTTAGCCATGGTTTATTTTGGATGATGTTTTTTTTCCTCAAGGTAATGTCAGAGCCGTTAAATATGTTTTCAACGGCTCTGGTTAATGTCACAGCTTCCACATGCTCTCAACTCAAAAGCCTACTGGCACTCGTGATTCTTTAGCTCCGCCCACACGTCACGCCTCCAGCCGGTCGTGTTTTTCCGGGAAAAATCGGTACAGATTATCTTTCTCTTATGAATATAATAAAACTAAAGACTTTTTGGAGTTATGAAGGATGCAGTACTACTCTATAGGTACTCAAGATTAACAGGATATTGAGTGAAAACTAGCATTTCACCCCCCCAGCATTTCACCCCATTTAGGAAGATGGATTCAATGTAATTTGCAGTAATTCATAATAGTTGGCAAGTAATAGTTGCTATTTGTTTATATTTCCCAAGATTTATTTGCAGAATCATGGATAATGTAGTTTTTCACAAGGATTTCTGATGGTAAACCTTATTATTATTTAAATAAAGTGGGCTTCAGCATAATAATCCAGCATAAAACATAATCCCCCCCCCTATAAACATAACATAAAATCAGATGGACTGTGGTTGATCATCTTACATGTCAGTCACTTCCTGCCTCACAGAATAAGCTGCGAGGACGACCAGACGTTCTGCTGCAAGTCGAAAGTCTGGTTATATAAGATTAGATGTTCTGCTGGCGTAGCTTATATATTGTTTATAGTTTTGTAAATGGTATAAATGGGTAATGAAGACAGATGTATGGTTGTATGGATGTGTTATAATACACAAGCTTGCATCCTTGTTTCTCTCTTTTTACTGTGTGTGTCTCATATTATTGTATTTCTTCCTTCAAACTCCTTTTCTCCCCCGTGTCTTGTGTGTGTGTCTGATTCCTCTCTCATCTCTTCAACTGCTCACACCTACAGCGGAGGCAGCGGGTAATGTCTCTCTCTCTCTCTTTTTCTCTCTCTTTTCCTCCCTCTTTTGCTCTTAATGCTTGTCCTGGCGATTACACAGCTTTCCTCTCTTTCTTTTTTTGGATTTGTCTCTATGTCTGTCTGCAAGTCACCCATCTCCTTCTATCACTCTGCCACCGTTTCTGTGTTAACCACCCGCGGATGATCATTCAGTTCACGTAGTCCTGATAGAGGGGTTTGAGAGGTCCCTCACCTCTGCACCCGTCACTCTAACAGCGCTTCTCTGACGGACGCTTGTTTATGCTTGACATCTGCTGAGAGGACAGGATTCGGCACGGCGCTGGAAATCTAGAGCACTGCCCTCTGTCCTTGACACTGAGATAGAAGAGGAGAAGAGAGAACAGGGAAGACAGTAAAGATGCTAAATATATGAAGAGAGAGAGAGAGAGAGACAGAGAGAGAGAAATATATACCTACTTATTTATACAGTGAGGTCCAAAAGTGTGAAAAAAATTTTTGTTGTTGTTGTGAGGATTTTTAGACAAAGAAAAGTAAAAGAAAAAAAACAAACAAACAAACAAAAAATGTTTGCATGGTATGTGAAACAGAAACCAATTTAAGTTGATATTCCTTTGTGAAAGAAGCAGCGGTGTACAGTTCAGGAGCGCATCAGTATTACTTTACAATAAAGTAAAAAAAAAAAATTATATTAGTTATTGAATATCAATCATTTGATAGCGTATACTAACAAAATACGTTGATAGCTTTTACCAATTTATGTTCATGTTTTCATATACATACTACCATTTATCAGTAAGAATTACCTTTCTGCAAGAAATTTATTTTTATTCAGCAAGAATGTATTTCACAGTATTACTGTGTTTACTGTATGTTGTAAAATAAATGCTAGGAGAGCATAAGAGACTCCATTCAAATGTTTACTCAAAAGCTGACCATTTATTATTATTATTATTATTATTATTATTAAAGAAATGTTGTATAAATTTAAAGCATCACTTTTAAACCCAACTGAATGTGATTAAGGACAATTACATACATTAATTTTACAGTGGTATAAATCAGTGTACAACCACACATTCGCATAGTTTAGTCTTCAGTGTATGACTTTTGCATTTAGCTTGCTGGTCACTAGCCACACATCTGCCGTGCAACAGCTGTACACCCATCTGGTGGATGGTTGTGGTTGGGTATCACAAGAGCGACGTGCAAATTGTGCTAATGTAGGCCAGAAATTCAGATTCAGATCGACTAGCTTCATTGTGACATGGTTCTCCACACTCCAAAGCCAGGGCTGATTGGTAGAGGCTCTAACCCCTCTGGAGCGACTGAATGTGTTTTTCCAGGTCCTTTTATATGTTGTGTTTGCCAATGGACAACCCCAAAAACAAGAAAGAAAGAGGTTTGGCTGGGCATTCTGCAGCAGGGATGCCTGAATCTGTTCCGTATGTTTCATGCTGTCATCAAGGCAATGTAATGAAACCAGCCAGTGTTCCTTGGGAAAAGAGGGACAATGGTGGTTCCAGCATGGGCTGAGACGGTGCAGTGGATATCAGATCCGCTGAGCTAGTTTCCAGTACAGCATGAGCCACACCAATGAGTGTGTCTGAGAGTGTGTGTTGTGAGATTGACTGTGTTTTAGTATGTGTCTATCCTAAGTGCTGTGAAATGAGCTTGATTGTCTGACTACAACAGGCTGCATTCTCAGTGAGGGGACACAGATGACATTCCTGATTGGCCTAGAGTAAATGTGTGGATGTAGCAGGCATGTTTTATTGTTTTAACAGCCTGAGCTACTAACTCACCCCTAAATTGTGTGTGTGTGTGTGTGTGTGCAAGACCAATTACCCATGTAGCCTAATGCCTCCTGCCATTTCACTTTCTAACTCTGTTGTTTGTGTTTGTGTGTGTGTGTGTGTGTGTGTGTGTGTGTGTGTGTGCACTTACTTATATCACTTTTGGGTACATTCACCAGAATACACACCAGTAAACTGAGGACCACCCAAAAAATTGAGGACATTTTGTATGTCCTCATTTGTTTGACTATACAGTGGCATTCAGCATGCTCTAAAATGGTTTCCTGGCTTAAAATCTCACTTGTCCCAAAAAATCACTTTTAATTGATTTGTGTACCTGAAGTGTGTATGCCCCCCCACTAAAGTGTGTATAACACAGCGCCCTCTAGGAGTACTGCACTTCCGGAAAAGATACACACTTTGGGGATTCTGGCCAATCAGAGCGCAGGAAGCCGCTATGGGAGCGGGACTTGGTGATCTGACCAATCAGAGGCCAATACGTCATCAATAAAGATGGCGGAGGCAAAAAACATGTTGATTGTGAATGAATTGACAGATAATCCACATTAAATTACAGATAAATTCCCAATAATTAGTATTAAATAAGATTAGACCAATATGCATTGAGCAGCAGGAGCTCTCGCGATTCATATTAGCATGTTTTACAACTTTTAATCCTCGCGTTTTCTCTGGCATCAGAGTCTGCTCCGTGTGCGTGTGTAAAGATCGCGCTGCCCCGCGTCACCATGACTACAGCACTTACATCGGATATTAATGCTGTAGGAACGAGTTTGACGCGGGAAGGGACAGACACGTACATCATGTGAATTTGAAAAGTAACATATTTCCTTCCAAAAGCGGAGGGGCAACTGTTTAAATCTGTTATTGTGGGTGTGGTGATATACATCTGAGTTTATTCAATAAAAATATACAAGCAATTAAAATATGTGAAAACAGGCAGATTCGCTTGCTTTTATAAGTGATGTTATTTGTTTTAAGTGTTTTCTCCAACTTTGCGTCCTGCCATTTCCCTGACAGCGCAGCCAGGCCCCTCCCCCACCCAGAGCACGCGCGTCTGTAACCAGAGCAACACATTCACTTACAGCAAACAAGCAAACATTCTCTTTATGTTATATAATATTATATTATTTTATATTACATTATATATTATATTAATTATATTACATTACATTATATTCCTTCATTTATTATATAATTATATTATATGACATTACATTGCATTATATTACTTTATATTATATTATATTTTTATATAGAGGAAAGAAGGTACAGCAAACATCTTTTTATTTTATATTCTATTAATTATATTTGAAGTTTTTCTTAGTCGCTTTGGGGCATTTCTCAGATCACGACTAAAATTCTTATTCAACCTCCAAGTTATCTACTTACTTGTGCACCTCAAAAGCAATTGCTCATCATTTGAACAAATTACAAATGCAACTGATTATGTACACGTTTTATCTGTTTCTTACATTATCAAATGCCATGTTGATCAAAATGTATGGTTCTCTGCTGAATTCTCCCAAGTCTTACTCCCCAAAACATCTAGGTATTAATTCATTAAGTCATTAAATGCAGAATAGTAGTTGTCATAAACTGTCAAGCAAATTTTCTATACACTTCTCTTAGACATTTTTGTCCTGAATTGTTGAATTGCAGAGGTGAATTCTGATTTTCACTAATGAAGGGGAATGTAAAGCATTCGATCATCCAATAATCCACCAGTTCCTTAAAATAGCTCAGAGTGCATCTCATTAAGCTTCATCTGAGAAGCATACAGACAGAGCACAACACAACACAGTGTTACACACTCTGGTAATTTAAGAACAACAAGGTACAAACAGGGTGAACAGCATGGAAGAAGTAAGTATGTGTGGTGGAAGAATACAGAGGTAAAACAGAGGAAGAGGTAGAAGAGGACAAGATTCTGAAGAAATAAGGGCCACTATCATGTTCTCAATATCATGACCTTATGGCCGAAGCGGGTCAAAAGGTGAGCTGAATGTTGGGAGAACAACCGTGTGTGTCCTCAGTCATTAAAACATTTGAACAGGTGTGCTTCTTCTTCTTTTATTGGCGGTTGGCATACCAATTTGGTGCATTACCGCCACCAACTGTTTGGGGTGTGGAGCTTCAATGCGGATTTCTACTAATATGTATTGAAAAAAAATATATAATAATAATAATAATGATATATATATATATATATATATTCTTGGTTATTCTTAAATTCGATTAAATAAGTCTGTTTCTTTAAGGTATCTCATGCTGGCCATGCTGATGATTTTGATGCAGAAAAGGAAAGTAAACCCTCTACTGATAAATGTGTGTAACCTAATTCTTTAACTTGTTCTAACAGCATGATTCGTTCTGTTCTGTATGCTTCACATTCTATTAATATATGCTCTACCGTTTCTCTCCCCCCACAATTAATGCATAGTCCTTGAACAGGTGTGCAATCACACAGTGTTCACTATACTGTAGTCGTGCAATACAGCATATTTACATTATATATTACAGCAGTCTACTTGCATTTTACATTGGCAACTCCGGTCCTGGAGGGCCACTGTCCTGCAGAGTTTAGCTCCAGCCCAGATAAAAACTCACCTGCCTGTATATATCTAGTAATCCTGAAAACATTGATTGCCTTGTTCATGTGTGTTTAATTAGGGATGGAGCTCAACTCTGCAGGACAATGGCCCTCCAGGACCGAAGTTGCCTATCCCAGAGGCATAATGTAAAAAACACTTATACAAAGTATACAGGTGCTGGTCATATGATTAGAATATCATCAAAAAGTTGATTTATTTCACTAATTCCATTCAAAAGTGAAACTTCTATATTATATTCATTCATTACACACAGACTGATATATTTCAAATGTTTATTTCTTTTAATTTTGATGATAATAACTGACAACTAAGGAAAATCCCAAATTAGAATTTTGTGAAAAGGTTCAATATTGAAGACACCTGGTGCCACACTCTAATCAGTTAATTAACTCAAAACATTTAAATCGTCTCTCAGTAGTTCTGTAGGCTACACAATCTTGGGGAAGACTGCTGACTTGACAGTTGTCCAAAAGATGACCACACCTTGCACAAGGAGGGCAAGACACAAAAGGTCATAGCTAAATAGGCTGGCTGTTCACAGAGCTCTGTGTCCCGGCACATTAATAAAAAGGCGAAGGGAAGGAAAAGATGTGGTAGAAAAAAAGTGTACAAGCAATAGAGCTGGTAAGTCCCGCCCCTTCCGTAAAACCCAGCTGGACCTTAAAGTTGAAAAACCGTCAATGCAAGTGAATGGGAGAAAATAATTATTTTCTGGTCCCGTTTGAATTGTGCCATGAATGTGAACAGTGACAGTATATGGTATGATTTATCGGCTAGCAGTTGTGGAAAAGACATAACGAGAAAGACTACATGTCGCCTATGTGACGTCACCCCATAAAGTTGACTTACCTGTGGTTTTCGCCAACCTCAAAGATTTTGTCCTCTCCCTGAAAGAAGGTGGTGAAGTGCACCAAAGACACAGCCATGTTTAGCGGGATCCGTGAGCTAGAGCCATGTGCTAGTGTTGTTGACGTTTCAAACATGTCGAAAGCAGCAAAGAGTTGTAGTCCACAAAGTGCTGTCACATAAAGTCTACCCCTATCAAACTTCTACCTGCTAAATTGTAACATTCTTCACACGAAAGATTATATAAAAAATTCACAGACAACATATGTTCACATTCATGTCACAATTCAAACGGGACCAGAAAATAATTATTTTCTCCCATTAATGAAATAAATACCATTTGCATTGACAGTTTTTCAACTTTGAGGTCCAGTGGGGTTTTACGGAGGGGGCGGGACTTACCAGCTCTATAGGGATAACCACATCCTGGAGAGGATAGTGAAACAAAACCCATTCAAAACTGTGGGGGAGATTCACAAAGAGTGGACTGCAGCTGGAGTCAGTGCTTCAAGAACCACCACGCACAGACATATGCAAGACATGGGTTTCAGCTGTCGCATTCCTGGTGTCAAGCCACTCTTGAACACTCAGAAGCGTCTCACCTGGGCTAAAGACAAAAAGGACTGGACTGCTGCTGAGTGGTCCAAAGTTATGTTCTCTAATGAAAGTAACTTTTGCATTTCCTTTGGAAACCAAGGTCCCAGAGTCTGGAGGAAGAATGGAGAGGCACACAATCCACGTTGCTTGAGGTCCAGTGTAAAGTTTCCACAGTCAGTGATGGTTTGTGGGGCCATGTCATCTGCTGGTGTTGGTCCATTGTGTTTTCTGAGGTCCAAGGTCAACGCAGCCGTATACCAGGAAGTTTTAGAGCACTTCATGCTTCCTGCTGCTGATCAACTTTATGGAGATGCAGATTTCATTTTCCAACAGGATGTGGCACCAGCACACACTGCCAAAGCAGTACCTGATTTAAGGGCCATGTATCCCTGTTCTTAATTGGCCAGCAAACTTGTCTTCTATGGGGTATTGTGAAGAGGAAGATGTGACATGTTAGACCCAGGAATGCAGAAGAGCTGAAGACCACTATCAGAGCAACCTGGTCTCTCATAACACCTGAGCAGTGCCACAGACTGATCGACTCCATGCCACGCCGCATTGCTGCAGTCATTCAGACAAAAGAGACACAACTAAGTATTGAGTGCTGTACATGCTCATACTTTTCATGCTCATACCTTTCAGTTGGCCGGCATTTCTAAAAATCCTTTCTTTGTATTGGTCTTAAGTAATATTCAAATTTTCTGAGATACTGAATTTGGGATTTTACGTAGTTGTCAGTTATAATCATCAAAATTAAAAGAAACATATTTGAAATATATCAGTCTGTGTGTAATGAATGAATATAATATACAAGTTTCACTTTTTGAATGATAGTTCACTGTTATATTGACAAAATGACAAAGCATTTTGACTATCATGTTTGAGAGCAGTTATTGTCATACAAAATAACAAAAAGTGTTTAAAGAATCATGAATTTAAGCTGGCACGTTTAAATGTTTGTTAACATATTTATTTGTTCTTACTTTGATTTTATAGCCCTAGCCCTAGCCCTAGCCCTAGCTGAGATCTGCTTCTGCTGCTCATACTGTGATCAGCCGCCCTTCCCCCACAGCACTCTCTGATCGCGCGCGCGCCCTTCCCCACAGCACTGTCTCTGACTGACTCACTACAGATGAGATGCTTGCATATCAGCCCTGCTGTGGGTTTGCAGACTTCAATTGACTGTTTTGATTAATAAATGCTATTACAGTTTTTTTTCAATCGCTTACAAGCGCTTACCCATACTTTAGATACTTTTTCTAAACTCTTAACACAGACTCACACCTACAAAACACAACAATTGGCCAAATGGATAATTTTCTTCTCGAAACACATTTTGTTAAATTTATACTAAATCTTAATTTCAAAATAGAACACATCTTTCTGTCAACACACCAACTTTACCAAAACACTGGAAATCTGACTCAAAATTAAATTATTCTGTCAAAGAATAACTTGTTTTCACCTCAAAAGGTACATGCAGTCAATCAAAGTACACCAGGTTTCAAAATACTGGCTATTGTTGACATTACAAAAACTGCATAGACTTTTCAGTCTCAGTTTTACAGGTATTTGCATGCAAAACATGCAATTCACTGTTTTACACTAAATTTCTTGGTTAGGAACTGTATGTCCAAATGTACAGTAATGTTTACATTCAAAAGCATTCCAGTAAAAAGCTATTTTTTCCTTTACTGTTTACTGCAGGAGGTACAGTAGAAACACGGTATGATAGAACAGAAAAGCTTTGAGAGTATTGCTTACAGTGAACAAAATATCCATCTCACTGCTCCTGCTCTTCTCCCTGGCCCCCTTGCTCTTACTCTTCCTCGTCCATACATTACAGTGTTTGTCTTTTTCTGTTTCCAAAAATATTACTCTTCAAAGTCCTCCTTTTACTGTATTGTATAAGTGTCAATGTAATAGAAAAAAAAATAACCCCTGCGATTGAGTCTAAGCCAGATTGGAATCAGCTGTGGTTGGCCCAATTTACACAACATAAATCAGCTAAGATAAATTGTTTTTGAACTGATATCATTGCAGAAGCAGAGGTTTTTATACTGTATCTAAGGTTTGGAACATTGTTTTTGCTATTGTGGGATGTTGTGTGTTAACATTTGTAAATACTACAAAAACGATCCATAATTTTGTTGGGAGGTAATAGCTTGTCTGTTCAGAAAATGTAAGCATTGTGGAAATGTGTTCAATGACTCCATATTGTGTAAAAACGACATGAAATGAGTGAATGGTATGGCCACAATAGACAGATGCCTTTGCTAATTGTGTTTAGAGTTTTGAAAATATGACAACTGCTTGGACAAATGCTTGTTAGCGACTGAAAAAAACTGTAATAGAAAATAAGATGTCTGTTCAAGAGATCTAGGTTGCTCATTTAGACAGTTGTGAGCTCTTGTTTACAGCAGACCTGCACATTTTGAATATTCATATTTGTAATCCTCTTAAAAGCTTTATGATGTGGTGTTATTTCAGAAAATTAAGTACACGTTGGGTACATTTTTTTTACAAACCAGTGCACTTACTGGTTTGAAAATTTAAGAATGATTCAAGAAATTATATATCTATGTATCTCTCTCTCTCTCTCTCTCTCTCTATATATATATATATATAGAGAGAGAGAGAGAGAGAGAGAGAGCAGTTATAGTCATACAAAAGAACAAAAGTGTTTAAAAGAATCATGAATTAAGCTGGCACGTTTAAATGTTTGTTTACAGATTTATTAGTTCTTACTTTGATTTTCAACTATAGCCCTAGCCTAGCCCTAGCCCTAGCTGAGATCTGCTTCTGCTGCTCATACTGTGATCAGCCGCCCTTCCCCCACAGCACTCTCTGATCGCGCGCGCGCCCTTCCCCACAGCACTGTCTCTGACTGACTCGCTGCAGATGAGATGAATGAATGAACTAACAAAAGTCTTGTGAGCTCTAGTTTACAGCAGAGACCTGCACGTTTTGAATATTCTTATTTGTAATTCTCTTAAAAACTTTATGATGTGGTGTTATTTTATAAAAATAAGTGCACACCGGGTACTTTTTGCTCTTTTAAACCAGTGCTTGTACGGACATGCGCACTGGTTCGTAGTTTGAGGTGGGTGCTCGGTTAAAAAGTGATCATGTGCTCTGTCCACTAGAAAGACTAACTTCATCACATTTTTTTTTTAAGTTTGAAGAAACAGTACTGTGGTTAAAACAAATATCATTGCCACCAGATAATTTTCTATTAGGCAAATAAATGTAGTCACAATTTCAACGTGAAATCCAAATACGTAACTACGTCATTTACGCAAGTCAGCGACGGTGGTGTTTTCCCGGGAAATGCAGACACGTGACGATGGAACGCGCGAAACAGACGACAAACAACCCACAGGAGGAAAGGTGAGATCAAGACTTGTCCTGAAAATGCATGATAACTAAATACATTGTGTAATATGAAATATAGTACGATGTATGTTTATTTTAGTGGTTTAGTTATTTTTTGTAATAGGGTTTTATTTACTTCTCGATTGTATTTGAGTTTGCTTCTAAGCCTGTGTCATTTGATGATTTGTTGCAATAATGAAAACAAATTGTATATATAAAATTGACTATTAAATATAATTTTGTTATTTTTCATATAATAGTACTTTAGGTTCTACAAAGTAATCAAGACAACCGAGTCAGTGGTAGTTTTCTAAATCATTGTTTTTTCTCAAAAGTGTTGTAAAATATCAACAGTAATTTGAAATAATTCATTCTCATTTTTTAATATCATTATTTTATATATTATATTTTATGTAATACATTATTACATTATTTGCCCCCGAATTGGTTTTTTAGTGGATGTTTTATTTTAATAATTTATCTTCACTGAGATTTTTTTGCACAATGACCATGAATTGATACTTTATAAAAATTGTATTTTGTTTCAAGCTCCAAAGCAGACAAAAAGCACATTAAAAATAGTCCATATAAATCTAGCTGGTTATTGACTGAAATTCTCCCATATACTTTAGCTCTAAATCAAATATAGATTGACATCAATTGTGGTTACAAGACACACAAGAACCAATGGTTTTGGCATTAATGACATTTCCATTAAAAAAAAAAATATATAATATAAAGATTTGTTCCACAGAAAAACACAACACCGGTTTGGATATGAGGGTTGTATGTTAATTATGTGTTTTTTGGTGAACAATTCCAGTAAGATCAACAGGATTTTTTAAAAATATGCTTGTTTATTTCATTCACTTATATTTATTTGTATTTATTTTTTCCAGTCATTTCAAGAAAGAAGTCGCCATGCTGGGAAATAAAAGACGTAGGAAA
>NW_020525936.1:0-33815 GCF_003368295.1 Carassius auratus
GGGTATCTGAGATGGGCAGTGTTGGGAAAGTTCACTTTCTACATGAACTAGTTCAAAGTTCAATTCACAAATTTTAAAAATGAACTAGTTCAGTTCATAGTTCAAACTACAAAATTTTGAACTAAAGTTCACAGTTCCAAAAATGAACTAGTTCATAGTTCTTTTTTTCAATATGTTGCTGCGAGCTATTATTTTTCAAAATTATTGCCACAGCTCATATAGAATCACAGACAGCAATTATTTTATTAGTTTTAACAAAGAAACTATGCGTCAGATTTCATCTTCATATCCAATTTTGAATCCTTATCCAACCAGGGTGTACATTAGCATTGAAGGGACAGCATTTCCCCATTGTTGCTTTAATGCTTTGTCTCCCATTCTCACCGACCTTGTCATAAACATCATAAAATTATTTTAAATGATCATACGCCTTCATTTTTTGGAATATACATTACAATATTTTGCACGCATATACTAATAGGTCGCAGCTGGGCAGGCATTTTTATTCAAAATTGTAAGTTAATTTAAATTTATATTAACGGAGTGGGGAAAAAATGCTGTTGATATAAGTGCGATAATTGTAACCTAATGTAAAACAAACAAATAAATTAATAATTATCTCTCTCTTGCCGCCCTGGCTGAGCTGCCGCCCTAGGGTTGACGAGTTGACAGTTACGTTCATCAGGCAGTAATACAGCACGTTCAGTTCACGTTTGGCCAAAATATGAGCGAGTTCATGAACTATTGTTCAATGAACGCGTTCAGGCACAACACTGGAGATGGGCTTGATTTGAGAAAGGGGTAAAGATTTTAGTAGATAAAAAAAAAAAAAAAAACTGGGTGGATTTTTGTACATGTAAAAATAGTCAAATGAAAAAAAAAGTATAGTAAAAACTAAACGAAACAAAACAAAACATGAATGAATTAACGAAGGTAATAGCACTAAAACAGACCTCCACAGTGAACTCATATGTATGATACAATAAATAACCCACCCAAAAATTCACCCTTGTTAATTTCTGGCTAATTATTGTGGTGGAGGAGCTGGATTTTCAGCTCTGGAGTTCTGCGTGTCACAGCAGCCACAAATAGCTACATGTTCAATAAAAACTACCCAGTTTGAGGGGAATCCCATGTGACGGAGCTCAAGATAACAGAAAACTGAGTTGTAGTGCAGCGTTTCTGAAACACAGTGAAAATGAGCGGCTGTGAACAGAATTTGCTCCATTGTTTTCTACTGTTTTTTGGATCATGACTTCAAAACAAACACTGGGGACGCAACTAGAGACCACTTCATTTTCAACATGAAAATAAGATCCGTTTCCTTCAAAAGAACAAGAAATGCATGAACTGCTAAAGAAAAGGAGCCACTGGAATACTGTGGCCAATGGTGAAAAGCGAAATGAGGTGATACCACGGCGAGAGACGGACTGAGAAATTTTGGTTTTGATTACTCTACTGTCTCAATTAAATAAAGACTATGATTTCTCAATTAAACAAAAAATCTAATAAATGACAATACAGTATTTGGACACCTAAGACATTTATATATATATATATGTTATTTTTTTTTTAATAATAACACTGTTTCATGAAAAATGTTTGTTACATTTAAAGGTATGAAGCAATATTGTTTCTTGGCTGTGAAACTCTGGAAAAATTATCTCTAGACCAAATGGTAAAAAAAAATAATACATTATTTGAAGCATAATTTGTTTGCAGATGCCACTTGGTTTTGATAATTTCTATCAAATGCAATTAAATCTACTGTATGTGCACTTAAAAGAGCTGTGGGTTAGAGAAAAGTCATGAAAAACTAACTCATGCCAATTTTGGACACAGGAAAAAAAACATTTTCTGATTATAAATAGACTTTTATGTAATAATAAAAAATATGATATGCCCTTTTAAAACATAACCTTGCTATAGATGTTTTTTCTGCTTTATAAATGGGCTCCAAATACACAAGCTGACCAAATGCCAGCAAACTTTTCTAAATGCACCCCTTTTACGCCATAATAATGGTTCAATTAAGGTGGCCGATAAAAGTTGTGCGCTATATTTAAAATCTTAAAATAATACAAAAGTTAATTAATTAATTTTAAATCGTTTTTAGTTTATTTAAAAATAAAGAAATAATATAAATGTAAAAAATGAATATAATTAAAAAGATATAAAATGGTAATAAACATAAAAGTTCAATTCCAAAGTGAAATTAAACTAATATATAATATTTTACCAACATCCCAAACATTGTGTCCCAAATAATATTTTAGACAGACAGACAGACAGATGGATAGATAGATTAAAAATAAATGAAAATAATACTTTTATTTTACATTTATCTAAACTATTATTACATTTAAATAAAATAAATGTAAATAATTTTACATGATAAATATTAAATAGATATTAAAAAATAAATATATTTAATTTAATTTACAATGTTTAAGTTTGTAGCTAAACCTTTCCAAAATGTTGAAAACATTTGATAATCAACAATCCTGTGGAGAGTAAAAAAAAAATAAAAAAAAAACTTACAGACAAAGCTTTTGAATACTATAATATAAATATACAATTTTATATTTACTTATATATTTTCCTTTTGTGTTCCTTTTGGTTAAAACAATTCCCACAAAGTTTCACCAGTGAAGAACAATATCGGACAAACTCCAAACATCACAAATAAGCACCAGAAGATTTGTGCACTATTTTTCAAATCTTCTAAAGTCATACAATAGTTCTGGACTTTTACTTTTATGCTGTTTCTCCTTTTTGGAGCTTGACAGATGTGGTCACCAATGTGGTCGCCGTTGTAGGGATAAAAATTACTCTTTGTGCATTTTTTACAAACTTTATTACTGGGTTTGACCGGGAGCAAGCATCTGCAGGTGGTGTTCCTGAATAGCAGTAGAGAGCCGTGCACACAGTTTTGTGCTCTCCTGAGCAGCTCTGAATAGCATTACTATCAGTCCAGTGTAAATAACATGAAGTGGCATCACGTAAATAGTTAATGATGCAAAAAATCCACAAGGGGCTTCCCTCCTCCTCACCCGCTGCAGCACTGCTGCTCTGTGCCTCCTGCGGGGAATGAAGACCTGCCACACGGGTGTCTCCGCGTGACAACTTAGCCTGCAGACAGTAACAGGTGCCAAAATATTCAAAAGATGCTGACTTTCAGACAATGGAGAGAACGGCTCTGTGTGCAGATCAGGATCATGAGAACATGGATCACTGGGCGCTCGTAATCTGTGTGGGGAAATATGAAAAACAGAGTGTGCATGAGGCAGACGTCAGTCAAATTTATAGGACTAGTTCACTCAAAAGTAAAAGCGGTGTCATCATTTACTCTCATGTAAGTCATATGGTTTAAGTGAGGAACCCAAAGTTATTTATTTTGTAGGCTGCTCTTTTCCATACAACCAATGTTGGAGAAAGTTACTTTTAAAAAGTAATGCATTACAATATTACATTACTCCCTAAAAAAGTAACTAATTACATTACTTAGTTACTTTTAATGGGAATTAATGCATTACATTGCTTTCACATTACTTTAAAATATGAGCAGGGCTTGATTGTTTTTAATTGAAGAAGTTCTATTTAAAGCAAATATAAAAGCCCTTTCACACCAAAAAGTGTAAAGAATAAACTTCAGGCTGAAGGAAAAGTAAACTCACGTCTGTACAGTAGTACGCAGGAGAAGAAGGTTCAACACTCTTCAAAAAACAAACAAACAAAAAAATGTGTACGATTTTTAGTATATCTAAAGTCATTGTTTATCAGTATGGTTGAACTGGATCATCAAAGATCAGCAGCAAAGACTTGAGTTAATAAAATGGGAATAGATACATTAGTGTCGTTTAACATATTTAATCATTGCAGGTTTGTGTCATATTCTGAGTTTGCATTTCATTGTTTCAATTCATTTTGATGAATACTAAATCATTTTTATTTATTTTTGCAAGTAGGATAAATAAATGCACATTCACATTTGTGACCCTGGACCACAAAACCAGTCTTAAGTCGCTGGGGTATATTTTTAATAACAGCAAAAAAAAAAAAAAAAAAATGTATGGGTAAACATGATAGATTTTTCTTTTATGCCAAAAATCATTAGGATATTAAGTAAAGACCATGTTCCATGAAGATATTTTGTGAATTTACTACCGTAAATATATCAAAATTACATTTTTTATTAGTAATATGCATTGCTGAGAATTAATTTGGACAATTCAAAGGCAAATTTCTCAATATTTAAATTTTTTTCATCCTCAGATTCCAGATTTTCATATAGTTAATAGTCTCGGCCAAATATTGCCTGATCCTAACAAAACATACATCAACTGATTATTTATTCAGCTTTCAGATGATGTATACATCTCAAATTGACACTTAAGACTGGTTTTGTGGTCCAGGGTCACACTTAGTCTAGAACTACATCATATTTACACAGCGTACACAGCGCCTCTGTACTTCCGATTTCTTGTTAGTCAATAAATGAGAAAACCAAGTAACTGGCGTTACTTTTTGAAAATATATTTTCTTATAAATGAAAAAGTAATGTGTTACTTTATTAGTTATCTGATTATGTACAGTAACTTGCGTTACTTGTAATGCCTTACCCCCAACACTGCGTACAACATACTTTAAGTGCATTGCAAAAGCTCATAAATGACAAACATGCATATCTTGCAAATTCTTTTTTTTAATTGTGTGTTTACATCGCAATTTTTTTTGTATATATAATTCTGAGTTTGCATCTCACAATTCTGACTTTTTTTCCTCTGAATCCCATGTTTACATTTCGCAATAGATGTTGTTTTTTTTATTCTGAGTTTACATCTTGCAATTCTGACTTTTTCCCCCTCAGAGTTTAATTTTTCGCAGTTCTTTACATCACACAATTCTATTTTACAAAGGTAATTGAAAGTTTTTATCTCACAATTATTCATTAGACATCTAAATAGCCCAGATTAACAGAAAGCCTGCTCGGGATATAATAAAGATGCTGAATTAAATTACTGTACCATTTTTTTCCTGCTAAATTTGCCGACTACACAGCCAACATGATGCAGTGTTTGCGGTAAGGTTTTGATCTGTTTTGTGGGCCGGTCCAGAGAGAGCTTCACCCGGCTCTGGGTAAAGATGTAAGACAGCATCCAGAGACACAGACAGTCCTCAGGTGAGACAGACAGGCCTCGAGAGGACTACATTAGCTCCATCACTGGAACACACTTCTGTGTGCTAATAACCAGTGGAAAGTTATTAATGCAGAGAGGGACACCACTCTGAAACAGCTGCTCTTGCCACAGCCAATAATAATACAAGATAGATAGAAAGAGGGAGGGGGTCGAGAGAGAGAGAGAGAGAGATCTTAACAAAGCACACACACAGCGTTGGTGGGCTCTCCAATGAATTGTTTCTCCTCTGACAAGCAGCTCATTGAATTTCCCATCATGCATCTGATCGGTCATTCAGAAACACAAAACACAAATAAGTCAAGTCGACCATCTGCTTGTTAGTAGCGCCTAGGAAATTCATACAAACTCACAATAAATAATAAATTACTTTGACAGGCCGGAGACCACCTGAATGGCGAATCAAATATTTGATGTTATTTAAGTTACATTCATCCTCATTTTCTAAATCAGTAATCAGCACAGCACGCTTCATTAACAGTGACCAATCAGAAGCGAGCTGGGATCTCATTTTACAACATGAGCATTCCTAAGACATAAACCATCTGCTACTTGTAGAAACAGAAAAATCAAATTAATCCGTTCTTATCATGCATTCCGATTTTAAAGCAATTAAAGATGTTCTTTGTCTAATCGCGGGCGCAGGAGAAGCACTGTAATGAGCGATACAAACTCGACTCTGAACTTTCCAGGGTTCTCGCCGGCACGTTTGGAAAGTTTACAAGCCACACACACTCCAGTGAGCCGTTAGAGCTACAATGCAGATGTTGGCGACAGCAATGAATTTTTTATTAAGCATTTAATCATCGCACAAACCGAGAATTCCCATAATATGAGGCCCAGGCATAAACTACGGAGGTGCCAAATCACCCGGTATAATGTTTTCTTTTTTAATAAGAAATAAACAGATGCCAATAAGCAGAACTTGTTTTTTAACATTACATAAAGCCAATGATGAACTGGAATACTGAATTTGCCTTAATTAAGCCTGGGGATAGATCTCTCACAGAATGCTAATTTTTGTTAAAAAAACAATCCGCCGTTTCTTCTCCTACTCCCTACTGTCTCTAATTTCTAATCATAATGGATTCATAAAAAAACAGCAAACAAGTACAGGCTCCTTTGAAAAGTGCTGAAGTATCTAATTTGCTTTGATGAACTTCCCCACAGACGCGTGCCGTGACCCGTCATTAAGACCTTTATTAAGAGGTCAAGGATGTGTCAAGTGGCTTGAATTTGGCTTGATGTCAGAACATTAAACCCAAGAACTTTACAAATGGTTTACATTAATCATTTTAATAATTAAGCTTAATCAGGGAGCACAAAATCAGTAAAATTAAGTAAGTAAATAAATAATTAATTAAATAAGCACTGATACTTAACCTGGGAACACAAAATCAGTAAATAATAATAATAATAATAATAATAATAATAATAATACAATGAATAAATAAATTAATAATTTGCAATAATACTTAACCTGTGAACACACACACAAAAAATATATATTATATAAAACATCAAACAAACAAAAATAAAAATTATTTTCATTAAGGGTCTTTATTAAGAGGTGACAGATATTTAGTTTAAATTTTTTTGTTACATTTATAACGTATCTGAAAATAATAGATATTATTAGAGTGTTTTTTTTACCTTTTCTTTCACCTTTTATAATGATAATCAATCTGCTGTATTCCTTGCCAAAAATAACTATGGTATTTATTAAATATTGTCAGATTAAAATCCATAAGCCTATCAAGATAATGCGTTACACTAATTTTATCATGGTTCAGGGTTAGGCATAAACACATCTTATGCTTAAATCACTGTACTTATATCCTCTTGTGGCTTTTTGCTTATGTAGCCTTTACTCTCTCAATGAATATAAGTTCAGGAAAATACTAATTATATCAATATATTACACAAACACATCAAATGAGGCTAATAATGTATGGTTAAAAAGTTGCAGATGCAAATATATTTTGTGGAAATTCTTGCTTAAAACAACAACTTGTGTTGAACATGAGAGAGATGGTGTGTTTGTGTTTCTCTCTCTTCGTTGTGTCTGTGGCTTCATGTTAGCGCCTATGGTTGAAATTCATGAAGTGCCCCTCTGCAGAGCTCAGTTGGCGACTGAACTGCAAGAGCAATGAGCTCATTGTTCTGCTCTGGAAGCTTTTCTCGATTTTCAAAGCAATCAACAGCTGTCGATCGAGATGTCCTGGATCCACTCCATCTATCATACACTATCATCCAGAGGCACAACAACAACAGGCAAGGAATATTACAGCAGCACAAGTCTGCACATACAAACCAGCACAGCTAGTAGAGGTCATCCTGACCAGTTCAGAACACTGTTAAACTACTAGTAAAATTCACAGGTGACACACACAATGTTCTTCAACCACAGGCAATTTATGTCGATTTTTATAAAAAATAATAATAATAAAAATATTATAATAATAATTTTACATGACTTTTATAATTACAATTTCATAGTCTTCATTTAAATTTAAATGTAAAATCATGATAAATTGAATAAATTGTAAAATAATATATTGTGTAAAAATATTTATATAAATAATATACTTTCTATTTATTATTATAAAATGTATAACATATACAGTATACTAAATAAATAAAAACTATGATTTATACAATAAATGAATAAATATTGAAAGGCTGTGCAATCTCCATCACAATCAACAATATTTTATACTGAATTTCCAATCATGCTAAAATTATGATCAAATTATTGTTAAAATATTATGTAATTGTGTGTATTTGAAATACAGCAAGCTCTGAAACTAACTTTTACTAACATTTTATGCCTAATTTGTGATGATTAATTAATTATTTAAATACAAATATACATACATAAAAACATATATTTAATTGTGTTTATTTAGGATACATAAGCTGTTATCTATAAAACTAACCGAAGAAAGACAGCATTTTAATCCAGATCTATCTGAAATGTTATTTCCACAGAATGATTAATAGGCTTTATTGTAAATGGTGGTGGAAATTATATATATTTTTTCTTCACAAAAATAACAAAATGTCCTCCATAAAGTATTAATTTTCAGTGAGTTTATAGTTCACAGAGCCAAAATCGCTACTAATTGAAGAAACAAACGGAAGTATAATATATCATACAAACATCTCATACAGTTGTAACTAGAGAAGAAACAAAACAGCTGTCACTGTAGATTCCCTTTCGTCTTTTTCAGACATGCCCTGTCGTCTCAGAGCTATCCAGGTCAATGATGTTTTCCAGATTACACTGAACGGTAAAAATCATTATGCGCTCTAGAAATGTCACAAAGAAAACAAGTGCTGGCATGAAATGTATGCTTCAGCCTTTTTGAGGGACCCCAGCTTGTTAGCTCACAGATGAACAATAGAAGACAGAGGTAAAATGACAACCAATCAAACAAATTAGGGGATAAAAAATATTTTCTCTGCCGATCCCTTACAAACAAACATAAATCAATGCTTTTAAATGAACAATGCAACACGTAAAGTTAACTATCCATGCTCGGAAATCATTTTGCCGTGATAAAAATTCAATCACAATATCGCTGACCCCTTTCCTTTATAACTCGAGCGAGAAAAACCCTTCATCCGAGAGCGTTTTCTCCTGAAATGAGCAGATGTGCCTCAGCGAGCCTCAGCGAAATAATAAGCATGGGAAAAGTTAACAATAATGTGATTTACGTCTGGGCCTGGCTAATAAAGTAAATCTTAATAAATCATGTGCAATCTTTCTCCACACTAACCCCTCCATTATCTCACCGTGCCATCTGTTATCATCAAAACTACATGACTGTGTTTAAAATGGAATTAATATGTAAACAACGTTTTAATTAAGAGTGACAGAGCGCTCAAGAGCCTCCATTACAGCGGAAAAGAACAAAGAAGTAAAACAAGTCAATCTTGTCACATCATTCTGCACGGAACCATCTTGTGATGACTGTCTACTGGCCTTTTTGCCTTTTTAGTGACAAAAGAAAAAAATAAGGACATGAAATTATCTGGAATAGCTCACACATTAATTGTAATGCCAACATCATGGTTTGATTCCCAGCTGATGCACTGAAAAATATAGCTTTAAGAAGCATATGCATACTTGGAAAACACATTATACAGTACATGTTGCTCTGGGACTCAAGGGGGCATAGAGTCTGTGCATTAAACTGGGTGTTATTATTAAAGTAGCTAGCTATAAAGTTATATTTAAAAAAAATGAACTACTGCTCTGCCATGACAGTTGTTGACCTGAACAAGAAAACCGACCATATAAGAAGAGCGTTTACTCAGGAAAAGCGCCTCCTGACGTCATGCTGAGAGTGTAGTGTTTAACGTGATCATTACAAATTATGGTCTTACACATTTTCAAATACAATAATACACAAAATCAAGCTTGTGTGGCAAGAAGTGTTTACATACACATACTTGAGTACAGGACCTTTTAGCGAAAATTTCTTTACATGAGAAAATCAGTGTGACAGCAATAAAACATGTAACAATAGAGAAAACTTTATATTTGTTTTTCTATAACTTTATCAACATTTATCAAAACAATAAAATGATTGAACAATAAAAAATATATAAATAATAATATACTTAAAGCATAAAAATAAAATAATAATAATTCAACGAATTCTTAACCTGGGAAACGTCTCGCTTACATATGGTAACCCTCGTTCCCTGAAGGAGGGAACGGAGACGCCACGTCGGTGACCGACGCAAAATGGGATATCACTTTGATAGACCAATCTTCTTCGAGTGTAAACTAAACAAGCCAATGCACATTGGCATTCAATTATTGCATTTAGCTGCCGCTGATCACGGCGTAAGTAGAAGGCAGTAGGTGCAATGCATACCAGGTTTTCGCTGAGGAGCCGAGCTCAGCAGCGGTACAGCAACCACGGCGACGGGACGTGTCGTCTCCGTTCACTCCTTCAGGGAATGAGGGTTTCCATACGTAACCGAGATGTTCCCTTTCAGTCGGTCACTCTCGACGCCACTTTCCCTACTAAAGTGCCATGGGTGCTGCTCCTTCCACTGCCCTGTGCGAGTTGCCTGTGCCCCTATCAGGGGCCGTTCACATATTGCGTCTTTTGCACACTCGTTATTTATTAACAAGTTTGTTATTTCCAATGTAGGCGTGCAGTATGCGCGCTCATAATGGAAGCGAGGCGGTCGCGACGCGCACGCGGTGTGATGCGCCCATTTTTTCCAGGCATGTCCACACCGCTTAGGTCTCAATATGGAACCCAGCCTTCCATGGTTCTCATGGATCTCATGAAGATCTGGCGCCGGACATTCCGCCGCATCCAGCTGCCTAGGGTGATGGATGATCTCAACAGGGTCTACAGTCGGACTCTCTGGAGCAGTTTTAGCAAGCTGACACTAACCGGGGCCTCTCAGTGCCACTACCTATTTGAGGTGAGAACACAGGAGGAAACCGGCTCTACACAAAGGCTATAGAACCTAGCGAACGTGTTAGGGGTTGCCCAGCCTGGGCAATTGATGTGCCACTCCAGCTGCAGGCCCGTCCAAACCCCTGAGACTGCATGCCCATTGTACGTGGCCCCCCAGCCGGTGGTGGAGGCATCCATGTAAACCACAGCATGCCTGGAGATCTGCTCTAGGGGCACCCCTGCCCTGAGAAATGCAAGATCTGACCACGGGGTGAGGGTTTGGTGACAGGCTGGTGTAACTTGTACCCGGTGAGTGCTGCTTTCCAAGCCCACCTTGGGACTCGGCCATAAAGCCAGTGTTGGAGCGGTCTCATTGGTAACAGGTCGAGTGGTGTAAGTGCCACTGTGGCCGCCATATGCCCCAGGAGCCTCTGAAGAAGTTCAAGCAGGCTATGAACTGGCTAAAACTATGATTTATACAATAAATGAATAAATATTGAAAGGCTGTGCAATCTCCATCACAATCAACAATATTTTATACTGAATTTCCAATCATGCTAAAATTATGATCAAATTATTGTTAAAATATTATGTAATTGTGTGTATTTGAAATACAGCAAGCTCTGAAACTAACTTTTACTAACATTTTATGCCTAATTTGTGATGATTAATTAATTATTTAAATACAAATATACATACATAAAAACATATATTTAATTGTGTTTATTTAGGATACATAAGCTGTTATCTATAAAACTAACCGAAGAAAGACAGCATTTTAATCCAGATCTATCTGAAATGTTATTTCCACAGAATGATTAATAGGCTTTATTGTAAATGGTGGTGGAAATTATATATATTTTTTCTTCACAAAAATAACAAAATGTCCTCCATAAAGTATTAATTTTCAGTGAGTTTATAGTTCACAGAGCCAAAATCGCTACTAATTGAAGAAACAAACGGAAGTATAATATATCATACAAACATCTCATACAGTTGTAACTAGAGAAGAAACAAAACAGCTGTCACTGTAGATTCCCTTTCGTCTTTTTCAGACATGCCCTGTCGTCTCAGAGCTATCCAGGTCAATGATGTTTTCCAGATTACACTGAACGGTAAAAATCATTATGCGCTCTAGAAATGTCACAAAGAAAACAAGTGCTGGCATGAAATGTATGCTTCAGCCTTTTTGAGGGACCCCAGCTTGTTAGCTCACAGATGAACAATAGAAGACAGAGGTAAAATGACAACCAATCAAACAAATTAGGGGATAAAAAATATTTTCTCTGCCGATCCCTTACAAACAAACATAAATCAATGCTTTTAAATGAACAATGCAACACGTAAAGTTAACTATCCATGCTCGGAAATCATTTTGCCGTGATAAAAATTCAATCACAATATCGCTGACCCCTTTCCTTTATAACTCGAGCGAGAAAAACCCTTCATCCGAGAGCGTTTTCTCCTGAAATGAGCAGATGTGCCTCAGCGAGCCTCAGCGAAATAATAAGCATGGGAAAAGTTAACAATAATGTGATTTACGTCTGGGCCTGGCTAATAAAGTAAATCTTAATAAATCATGTGCAATCTTTCTCCACACTAACCCCTCCATTATCTCACCGTGCCATCTGTTATCATCAAAACTACATGACTGTGTTTAAAATGGAATTAATATGTAAACAACGTTTTAATTAAGAGTGACAGAGCGCTCAAGAGCCTCCATTACAGCGGAAAAGAACAAAGAAGTAAAACAAGTCAATCTTGTCACATCATTCTGCACGGAACCATCTTGTGATGACTGTCTACTGGCCTTTTTGCCTTTTTAGTGACAAAAGAAAAAAATAAGGACATGAAATTATCTGGAATAGCTCACACATTAATTGTAATGCCAACATCATGGTTTGATTCCCAGCTGATGCACTGAAAAATATAGCTTTAAGAAGCATATGCATACTTGGAAAACACATTATACAGTACATGTTGCTCTGGGACTCAAGGGGGCATAGAGTCTGTGCATTAAACTGGGTGTTATTATTAAAGTAGCTAGCTATAAAGTTATATTTAAAAAAAATGAACTACTGCTCTGCCATGACAGTTGTTGACCTGAACAAGAAAACCGACCATATAAGAAGAGCGTTTACTCAGGAAAAGCGCCTCCTGACGTCATGCTGAGAGTGTAGTGTTTAACGTGATCATTACAAATTATGGTCTTACACATTTTCAAATACAATAATACACAAAATCAAGCTTGTGTGGCAAGAAGTGTTTACATACACATACTTGAGTACAGGACCTTTTAGCGAAAATTTCTTTACATGAGAAAATCAGTGTGACAGCAATAAAACATGTAACAATAGAGAAAACTTTATATTTGTTTTTCTATAACTTTATCAACATTTATCAAAACAATAAAATGATTGAACAATAAAAAATATATAAATAATAATATACTTAAAGCATAAAAATAAAATAATAATAATTCAACGAATTCTTAACCTGGGAAACGTCTCGCTTACATATGGTAACCCTCGTTCCCTGAAGGAGGGAACGGAGACGCCACGTCGGTGACCGACGCAAAATGGGATATCACTTTGATAGACCAATCTTCTTCGAGTGTAAACTAAACAAGCCAATGCACATTGGCATTCAATTATTGCATTTAGCTGCCGCTGATCACGGCGTAAGTAGAAGGCAGTAGGTGCAATGCATACCAGGTTTTCGCTGAGGAGCCGAGCTCAGCAGCGGTACAGCAACCACGGCGACGGGACGTGTCGTCTCCGTTCACTCCTTCAGGGAATGAGGGTTTCCATACGTAACCGAGATGTTCCCTTTCAGTCGGTCACTCTCGACGCCACTTTCCCTACTAAAGTGCCATGGGTGCTGCTCCTTCCACTGCCCTGTGCGAGTTGCCTGTGCCCCTATCAGGGGCCGTTCACATATTGCGTCTTTTGCACACTCGTTATTTATTAACAAGTTTGTTATTTCCAATGTAGGCGTGCAGTATGCGCGCTCATAATGGAAGCGAGGCGGTCGCGACGCGCACGCGGTGTGATGCGCCCATTTTTTCCAGGCATGTCCACACCGCTTAGGTCTCAATATGGAACCCAGCCTTCCATGGTTCTCATGGATCTCATGAAGATCTGGCGCCGGACATTCCGCCGCATCCAGCTGCCTAGGGTGATGGATGATCTCAACAGGGTCTACAGTCGGACTCTCTGGAGCAGTTTTAGCAAGCTGACACTAACCGGGGCCTCTCAGTGCCACTACCTATTTGAGGTGAGAACACAGGAGGAAACCGGCTCTACACAAAGGCTATAGAACCTAGCGAACGTGTTAGGGGTTGCCCAGCCTGGGCAATTGATGTGCCACTCCAGCTGCAGGCCCGTCCAAACCCCTGAGACTGCATGCCCATTGTACGTGGCCCCCCAGCCGGTGGTGGAGGCATCCATGTAAACCACAGCATGCCTGGAGATCTGCTCTAGGGGCACCCCTGCCCTGAGAAATGCAAGATCTGACCACGGGGTGAGGGTTTGGTGACAGGCTGGTGTAACTTGTACCCGGTGAGTGCTGCTTTCCAAGCCCACCTTGGGACTCGGCCATAAAGCCAGTGTTGGAGCGGTCTCATTGGTAACAGGTCGAGTGGTGTAAGTGCCACTGTGGCCGCCATATGCCCCAGGAGCCTCTGAAGAAGTTCAAGCAGGCTAACAAAAAGTTCAAGTAGGCTAACACTGCGCATGTTCCTCTGTGAGGCGTGCTTAACATAGATCAAGAAAGAAAGAAAGAAAGATACTCAGCAAATTCACTTTTCACTGCAAATTCACTGCATTTTATATTATTTATTAAAACTAAAAGGTTATAAATCGATGCCTTAAATGTACAATTTGTAAGATATTTCCAGTAAAATATCCAAAAACCACTAGACTAATGTCATATATTTAGTCCAGCTGATTACTAACAATATCTCTAATGTTTTCAACTACTTGTAAATCATGAGAAAATTTCCATTCTAAACAGGGACACGGGGCAGTGCAGTCGCCTGTCAATGACATTAGTTCCCCTTTGTTACCGCCTTTACTGACATAGAAACCACATGACAACAGTGTTGTGGACAAATGCAGAAGTAGCTTCCCGACAAACTTACTTGGTTGTGTTTTACTTGACAGGTGAGTTGTTTTGATTCGTATCTTAACAAAAAACGTATGCTATTAAAACAAGATTAGTATTATGGGGCATTCACGGCAAACGCGGGGCATCGCACCTCTAGACCTACGCGAGGACACTTCTGATACATAGTCTGATCGTGTCTTTACATTGACTTTGTATGCAATCTACTCGCGCAAATCATTGCACTCGCGTTAAATACATGATTTATCTTTCCATCTGATTGATGGCCATCAGCGGTTGGGTAGAAGACAACAAATCCCATCATTCCATGCTCCTTTTTAGCATCATCAAACCACGCAATTGTTATTGTTTTGGTAGTGTGCCCTCTAGTGGCAGCTCCTACAACCTGTACCTTTAAATATGGGTTTTTATGAATATTTGAGATCCTTTTCATGACTGAAAAGTCAAAGGAGCAGTTGTTTTCGAGAATGACCCTAAAGTTGCCCTTTTAGTCTGAATCTAAAACGCAGTGTTAATTCCTATGCAATCCCAGAATGCATCCGTCATAACCTCTGCTGAAGACACCAGCTCACCATATAGTCTGATACACATGTAGAGGCCTGTTTGAGACACCAGCAGGGAAGTTGGGGTGGAGTTGTAACCCTGCCCCACACAAGATCATAACACCGGCAATTTGCACCGTCATGCTTCCTTTGTATGGTCTGCCGTCTACCAATAAACAAGCACCTCCGTCTTCTTCCTTTCCTCAACTGTATGTTCTTTCTCTCACACAAACAAACACACACACACACACACATGGCTGTAATACGATGTTTCCCACCGGATGCATCTATTCCTTTGTGTTGCAACTACAGATCCAAGGCTGCCATCAAAAGCTAAACAAGATCCATCAGTAATTAAGGGAATACAGAGGGACAATAGAAAGACGAGCTGATCTTCGGCCTACTTCCTTTTCTCCCTTCTCAGCGGGCTGGAGAGATGAAGCTGGCAGACAGGACGCTCTGAGGATACCCACGCTCACCCTGGGCCATCTATATTCCACCCATGCCTTGGCAATATTGATATTGGCAGGCGAGCTGCTGATATTGGGGACGTAATGATGCAATTAAAACTCGAAGCATTTTACTATTATTGGCACACGCACCAAACCCCCCACCCCCACACACACACTTTTTTAGGAAGCAAATATGATTTTGAATCCACACTCACAGACCCAGAATGAGCGCTCTCATAATAAAGAAATGCATTGTGTTATTTTTAGTCAATCCATCACTATATTGTTCGAAAGGAAGATGCCTTCTAGATGCACTCGGAGAATAGGCTTGTGATCTTATAATGGTCGCATTGACTGCGTTTAAGTGGTGATGTGTTTTACGTGGTGTTTAATCAAGAGTCAAGGAGAATTTCCTCTTTGCCACGGTGGCGAATGAGAAACACCATTACTCAAGATCTTTCCTAATATCATCCACTCATAGGTTACGTACCTCGGCATGATTTTAAGGCCATATGTTCTCCCTTTGTTCCCGATATGGCTTCATGTCACTAACGCTTCTTATTAGTAAAGTGATTTATGCCACATTTGCTCCAAATTTTAGCTTGCAAATGAGAAAATGCATTGTGACTCGACCAGATGTGCACAATAAAACAAGATTCCCATTGTAATCTCGGGTACTTAGTTTATATGAAGCTAATATATGCCACACTTGGATGTGGCAAAGTCACTCTTTTTAAAATTTGACTATAAATGATTGGAAATAAATTGTGTGTTTTATGCCGGATGGCATGAGTGGGTTGATAAATTAGGAACAGTTTTGTACCCTGACTTATCTACAAGACAAACCTGGTGGAGATCACAGGGATTAATTGCCTCAGAGGTGTGGAACGCCGTTCTCCCATTCTTCCCACACACTCCGTGGCTAAACAATGATTAATCACCCTATAACTATTCTCCAGAGGATCCCAGCGGTTGCCAAGATGGGTCTTATCCGAGGAAATCCATGCACGCAGGTTGGGAAGTACTTGCCAGGTACAGGGAACGCAACCTGTCCCCATTCATTATCAGATTAGGCATGTGTCAGCGAGCAGACGTAAAGCGGTCTGCTGTCACTTACGTGTCCGAGTCTGTTGCCGGAAGCCAAAGCCATTGGAGGCGCGTTTCTGAAGGACCTGAGGGCAGATGGTCTCTCTGATGATGTATGAGATAAGACAACAGTTAAGAGCACTAAACTAAAACAGCAGAGGTAAAACTTATGAAATTGCTGACTAAATGTAGCATTAAGCTAGGTCTCGGAGGAGTTGTGTGTGGAAATCCCTCGGGTGTCAAGCAACCTATATTTCTATAGCGCTTTATTGTTTCAAAGATAACCAGGAAAATAAGCTCAAGTTCAGTCTGCTCAAGTTGTTTGTGTTCAACAACTGTAGTTATAAACTACTGACTACAATTCTGCTATAAGCAGCTCTTCAGAAGACCATAATGTCACTATGCAGCTCGAGTGCAGTTCAGTGTTGATTCAAATCAGCTCAATAACTGTAAAGTTCAGAAATTAAGTTCAATTAAGCTTCAAGCAGCTTTACAGAAGGCAGCTGTGTTAAGTGTTGATTCAATTCAGTTCAATAATTGTCGATGTGGCAAAATTTGTTGATTTGAATGAATGAAACTCATTCATTTCAGCTATAAGCGGCTCTACACAAGACAAAAGTGTTCATAGGTCAGTTCAATGTTGATTCGGATTTCGGTTTAGTAATTGTCGATGCAGCAAAATTCATCTACTAAAATTTGATTCAACTGTAAAGCAGCTCTCAATAGACAATAGTGTCATCATACAGGTCAAGTCCAGGGCTTGAAAACGGAGGCACTCCGAGCAGAATCAATATTTTAAAGTTTCTGTTCATGCGTTCCTCTGATATTATTAACGTTCCGAAACCGGTTAATAATGTAATTATTATGATTTTTTTCCTTTTTTCTTTGCCTATAATTTGTCTAATAATAATAATATTAATAATAATAATAATAATAATAATAATAATAATAATAAAGTAGAGCATTTTCTTCACTCAAAAAGAAAAGGAAAAAAACGTAACTTGACAAGGCGTCTTAAAAACGTGGCGTTCATGTGAAAAACAATGGAAAAGTAGTGCATTGGAATGAAAAACCACATTCCGTGTGAACATCCCTTGTGAACAACAGTGTCAATGCTGCAAAATTAATCAATCATGAAACACATTCAATTCAGCTATAAAGTAATTCTACAGAAAATAATAGTGCCATTATTCAGCTTAAGCTGTTCAGTTCATTTCAACAACTGTGTAAAGTTAACCAATTAATGATTTCAATTCACATTAATTCAGTGTTCATGTTTTCCTCTTGTCAGAAGGATAAGATTATCGAATATTAAAGGGGATGTCTAATGCTATTTCATGCATTCTGAAGTATATACACTACTGAGTTGGATTCTCATGCTAAACATGGCCAAAGTTTCAAAAACGAGGTGGACATACGATTGTGCCAAATATACTCCTTCCACGTTTGTAAAAGTTTCAGAAAGGTTTTCTTTTTTTTTTGAGTATGGGCCTGTATGACATCATAAAGGATAAGGAAGGATAATTCATTTTGATTTTAGACCGCAAAGTCAAAAATGTCACCAAAGAAGTGTGTTTTTGGTTGTGAGGGTAAGAAAACATTGTTCCGCTTCCCAAAGAACCCAGTGTTGGGAAACAGTGGATGCAGTCTGTTTCTCTGGGGCAGCAACGTTGTGCAAGTGTGTTTGTTTATTCTCAGCATTTCAGTGACAAATGTTTTAAATAAAATAGAAGTCGATAAAGTTTCTGTTTTATTTCTGTCAATGTCACAGCTTGCAGCTTGATCTCTTTTCAAAAGTTTCATGTGTTTGTGACTCTTTAGCTCCGCCTAAAGAGAGCCTCCAGGAGCTTAATTGTTTTTTGAGAGAAGCGTAAATCTGTTTCTGTCTTTGAAAATTCTGATCAAACTAAAGCCTCTTCGGAGGTATGAAGGATGCAATACTACTCTGTTGTTACTACTCAAGATTGACAGTCTGATTGGCTGAAACTGTGTGTGTTATGTCTAAAAAGTGTAACCACTACTAATCAAGTGATCTGTAAAATACTGGATCACGTTCCTGAAAGCATCCTGCCTCATTCTAGCACGCTTTGTTTTGGTTTGAAATAAATGAAAATTGAAGAGAAGGAAAACTCTCTGGCTCCCCTCGGGGCTCAAGTGGCCACTTTGGTTTGGTCAGTTAAGGAAAGGAGGTTAGCGTTTAATATTTGATGGCACCTGCAGCGAGTGGCTGCGTGCAGTAATGCAGGTGACAGATAAACGGAGCGTGGTCCCCAGGCACCTGCGGAGAGTAAGTGCATGGCTTTATCTCTATACCAGCTCGATATCTCAAATGGATAACTTGTGTAGCCTCTAATTTACATTAGGCAGGGAGTGAAGCGTGAAAGCTGCGGTGAAGGCCGTGACACCTCCAATTAATGCAGCTCTGCCTATGCACAACTTCCAATGGGCCCTGACTTCAAGAGCGCTTTCACTCGCTTTCACTGCTATTACAGCCAGATTTCTGTAAATACTGATCTGATCAGCACAGAAATGGTGGTTTTTCAGGCGAGAACAAGTAGTGGCATTTGGTAAAGTGGTGCAAGTTTTTCTCTGGAAGTGAATGGGGCCCTAAAACAAAGTCATTGTGGTGGTGTGGTAAACATTGATGGGCTGCTTGCCAAGCACACACTCGCTCCGTACCGTGCGCTGGTTTCATTTCAATGTGTGACAAAATATGGACATCCTGACACGTCTCTGAATGTTAACAATGGCAATGTGTTGTTGTCGCACAGAATTAAAAAGACATTTTTACACCTCGTAACATATTTTCACATCGCTACAATATGCAATCTGTTGTATTGAAATAAAAGTGAAAATACATACCAGTGCTCAACAGTGTTAATCAGTGTAATTTATATGTTCATAAAAAAAAGGGTGAGATGGGTTGACACTAGTCGTGTTTTTTAAGGAGCTATGATTATAAGCATTGACTTAATCAGTTCAGAGAGAAGACAATTCACAACATATCATTTCCTTTCAACCCTTAACAGGTTTTGAGGGAACTAATTCTGGGGGCCGAAGAAAAGAAGAAGGGACGAGAGCAGTTTTTTTCAATAGAGATCCACGTGGAAATTTTTCAGCTTTCAATTTGCTTGTACATTCATCTCCTCTCTTCGATTGAGCTCCTCCATTCCAGTGCTTCCTTTTGTCCTCTTTCTGAGAAAGACACAATCTCAACTTGATTACCTCCTACTCTGTCATTACCTAATAAGATTCCACGCACAGCAGACGCAGGGTTTTTTTCCCGCCGGTGGCACGCCGATCTCTCCGTGCAGTGATTGCACCTTGTGCGGAGGACTGTTTGCTCAACACTTCCAGGCTTCAAGGGCCATTTCGCCTCATTCTGGCACAGGTGGCAAATGCGCTGGAGGTCGTCGGCTATAAGTAACAGTTAATTAACATTTGAATCGCTTTCTTTTGAAAGTCACGTGCTCAGGCGGGCTGCCGTGTCCCCAAGGACGACGACTCTCAGGGTTTAGACGCCGCTTGAGGGTTCGTTATTGCCTTGAATTCCCAAGGGTGAGAAGTAACCGATCCCCGAAAACAAGGCATATGCAAATAAAGATTCGAGATGTGCCATTAACAAGGGTGAAACTTTTACATTTATGCAACTAATGTGACTTGCTGTGTTATACAGTTTACTCAGTCTGTACATTACGTGTACATTACAATTAATGAACATTGACATTATTATTGCTTACAGCTGAGCTACTTAAAAGCAGAAAACTATTTCTTATTTTTCTTTTCTTTTGCATTAAAATGTACAAAAGGGGTATTTGATTAATTGAAGCAAATGCAGCCAGAAATTAAAATGCCATATTAAAAAGAAAAAGGATTTGTTAATTATTATTATTTTCTTTTTTACAATTTTAATTTCCAATAGCTTTAAATTTAATTAAAGCTAAATCTTTAATCTCCCTTTATTAAATCAAAGGTGTTAGCTTTAAATTTACAATTGTATTTGAGTTTAATAAAAGCTACAATATTTATATTTTACTATTAATTCTAACATAAATGTTTAAATACATATGAATATATAAATATATAATATATTGTATTATTAAATTGCATATTTATTTAATATTAACTGTATTATTATGTATTTTATATTTATATAAAACATTTTTATTCATATTAATATTTGATTTGTTTAAAATGTATACAATAACCATGTGTGCAAAAACCAATCCATAGGTATTCATAGGATATGACTCTCTCATATATATATATATATATATATATATATATATATATATATATATATATATATATATATATATATATATACACTGTTAGCTTCAGTTTCATTTTTTCATTTTTATTAGCCTTAAATTTAGTGTAATAAAAATTGCATGTATATGTTAATATACATTTTAAATAGAAATATGTAATATAAATAATTTTGTAACAAATACAATGTTTTATATTTAGAATATATCTAATATTTTTTGTATATTTTTATTTGATTTATTTAATATTCTAAAAAATATTGGAAATAAATATATGTAAAAATAATAATAATAATAAAAATAATAATAATAATAATAATAATAATAATAATAATAATAATTGTGTATGCAACACCAATCCATCCATTAAAATGTGACAAATCCCCAATTGCGTACAGCCGAAGGTCTTTCCTATACCAGAACTCTGAACACGTTTGACCATATTTCAGACAAACTCTATTTTCCCTCATAATCAGCATGAAAAAGCACAACATATGTGCACATCCTGTGTAGGCCTATCATTAGTTCTCCATATTCGGCTGGAATAAAGATGCTACTAAAACCCACTTTATTACCTACCTATAAACACAGATCAATTATGCACAAGTGACTGACAGGACTGTTTTAGTCCCGTGGGAATAACAGACCACCAGTTAGGTCATATACATTTAAAGTGTACCCATATGCCACACTTCATCCCTAAACTCTTTGGGGATATCACTTCACACAGGACTCATAGAGCTCCACTGTCAGCTGCTGCAGTATCCCAGGCTTGGAAGCAGCGGCTATGCATCATCACACAGGAAGGAAGTGCTGGTTGAAGAAAGGGTGACTTCTTTTGGGAAAAGTTGGCCGCTCTGACTCAGAACAGCAGCTGGCAGGTGCAGCGGTTTATCACAAAGCCAGAAATAATCGAAAGTGACAACTAGCAGTCCCACAAATGATTTATTAGTCTTTTACTCTGCTCCTAACCATCCTTGGGGCCAGAATAAATTATTTATCAATGACGTGTCTTCAAATCATTAATTCTACTGTGCCTCGGCCCTTGTGATGGTAAAATGCATCAAAAACCGCAAGTGGACTTTGAGATCGAGACGTGGGCATGCTTTCCATGAACTTTCAGTCATCATATTAGCTCAACTACACCATGCAAAACTCTCCTGACAGTCAACTGGCACTGGCAGCTCAATTCACAGTTTTCATTCAGATGACAAGTTCATCCCTACAGAGTTGCGTCGTAACACCACTTGTTCTCACTTCCTTCAGAAAAGAACATGCATGTATACATACAGGGCATTGCACATCGCAGCGGAAAAAGCCTCAAAGCGTGTCTCTGGATACATTTAAAAGGCTTGCACGAAATATGAAAGATTATGTATTTATTATTTTGTAGTTGTGGTCTGATGCATAATTAACACACTTCGGTTTTAAGCTTGAATGCAAGCCTGTATTTATTATGGCTCAAGTGCGATTCTACATATAAATACGGAGCATGCATATAAACGCGCTTCCTGATATTAATTATGGAAATAACACAACAGAAGCATATCCCAACTCCATTATGGCAGTAAGCTAGACTTGTCTCAATAAATCAGTATCTACAATCAAAATTGAAATAATTTTTTTTATGCATAATGTATGTGCTTGTTGCCACAACAGCTGTTCATTATGCAGAGTAATGCATTCTTGTAGTTTTTAAAAACTTCAGGCCTATAAAATAATCATAATGAATGCTTCATTATGGTGAGAGTGAGAAGAGAGAGGCACACTTAAAAATACATCTCCTGCTTTACTGTTTCCCCCACTTTTTATAGGTAAGGCACAGTCTCGCAAGTTTTAAACCGAGCTCTAAGTGTTGATGAAGGACCTGCAGTCGTGCTTTAAAATCAGACGGATTTTGAATTAAGCATCGAGTAGAGACAGATGCACGCTGACAAGCAAACATGACGCTTCAGCTCCACAAGTAGCAGAGAAACCTCATCCTTGGAGAACCATATCCTTGAAATAATCCACAATGATAATCGAAGGTGTGGTGTGACAAAAACTGGGAGAAGAAAGCCAGATAAAGGAATCAGTTTGAGATGTAGGTTATCAGAACGCCTCACCTTTACTTGTCACATCGTGACCCATAAACACAATTTACTAAACAAAGCCCATATGGCTGGGTTAATTGCTGTTCTATTTTCCTTAGGTTCAGGGTTATTATCTCGGGTTTCTCATGACACAAATGCTGTCATACTTTAAAACACACTTTGCTGGGTAAAAACCAGTAGTTTGAAAAAGTTACAGGTTTGACAGCACAACAAACTAACTGGAGCAAATGAATTATCTAAACCATCTAAACATTTTCCAAACATCAGCTGATGTTTGATGCTAATTGCTGATGTTTTCTAATTATCTAGCAGTCTAAAGTCAGAAGTTTGCAATTAAGATGTTTTAATACTGTTTTGAAGAATTATTTTCTAATAAAATACAGTAAAAACAGTAATACTGTGAAATATTATTACAATGTAAAACATTTCTTATTGTTAGCAATGCAGAAAACATTTATGCTGCTTGATTTTTATTTTTATTTTTTGGGAACCATGATACTATTATACAAAAGTTTAGGTTTAAAATCAAAAGTTTAAAAAAGGGGGGAGAAAATTCAAATAAATGCTTTTTCTTTTATTAATAACTGAGTACCAATAATAAATGATAACAATTGAGTTTTCTGAAAGAGTAATGATGCTGAAAATTCATTGCAACACTGAAATAAATTACATTTTAAAATGTATTCAAATAGAAAACAGTTTTTTAACTGCAATATATAACACTTTGTTTTACTATGTTATTCATATAAATGCAGCATCGGTAAGCATAAGAGATTTCTTTAAAATCATAATTATTCCAAATGTTTGACCTGTGTTTAAAACTAGTGTTACGTTCATTTGGTGTCCTGATGTCTGGGCATTTTCACACTTTTGGTATTTTCGTTTGACCGTAGAGTTCAGTTCATTTAATTGGGATAAAAGTGTTTTCCTGAACTAAACCTCTGGGTGTCTGGTGCATTTCACTGGTCCTCACACAAAACAAAACAAAAAAAGTCTGGGATACAGATCATGTAAACCGCAACTGGTCTGGAATCAGTGCTTCCAAACTCACAGAAAGCTGCAAGCTTGAACACACAAGCCCATATCTTTCATGACTCAAGTATGATTCAGCATATAGGAAGGAAGTATGCAATGAATGCACTTCCCATAAACAACTGATGTGAACTTCTACTGGTTATGTGCCATTTGCATGCTCACAGTCATATTTACTAGTATAAAGGAAGTTATGTAGCAAAGATAAATTCAGCATACAACTACATATTTGAAAATTAGCTGAAGCCAAAACATTGCATTAATATACAGCAGAAATGAGTTTACACTCATATTTGACACAGCAAATGAAAAATTGCTTAAATATGAGGAATTTAAAAAATAATTTGAATATAAATCTTTTTTGGCTCAAAACTGATGGGTTTTTCATTGCTTTTTTGCATTCAAAACAACTAAATGACAGCTAATTAGATGCACAAAAAACACTGAAATTAAACAATTATTGACTGGTGGTAGAGACACTAAATGGGTAAAAAACAACAACAACAATCTCATTTGTAAAAAGAGATAAAAACACTTCTCACATCTTATGTTGCTGATGTCAAAGGTTGTGCTTCCACTGACAGATTTAACTCTTTGGATTTTAAATATAAGGAATGGTAGTTCTGATGAAATTCATGATAAATATTCTTGTTACAATGGCCAAACCTTCTTCTCTCCTGACAAATGATGCACGGGATGTGTGGTTACCTGTAAATACAGAGGGACATCAGGTAGAAACGGCCTACAAAAGGTCAGAGCATGTCTCAGGCATTAAGATAAATGCAGTCGCTCTTATTTTGAAAACAGGCTGATGTTCTTGCAGCAACCTGTCTCAGCTTCTGTTTCAAATGAAGACAAAATGGCCTGGGAGGGTGATTTAATTTCCACGTGTGACGAGCGAACGCGATCCGCCACTGCAACAATGTGGCATCTGAATGCAATAATCTCAAATTAATTCATGCATAATTCAGGCCTTGTCATGAGGATGGATTAATAATTCAATAGATAAATAATTTACAAAATAATCAAATAAATAAATAATGACACTCCATAAATAACCCATCGGATTAGATCATTTCACAAAGCAACCTCTTGCAAGAATCAAAGCCTGGCCGGTGTAGCTGTGGCCCACCGAGGACCTTACATTATGTGCACGCCGCCCTATTCTTACTGTCACCTCACCCGCTTTTGTGATCCTGCAAATAAAGATGTAGAACAACACTTCCAAAGTGTTATGCATTATGCCACCTTTGGCAAACGCAGCAGGCAGATTTGCCACTTGAGAAATGACAGAATCTTGCGTTACGCCGAGCTGCGAGGTTTTAAGAGAGGAGGGATTGTGGGTCTACTTTCATTTTTATGCGTGTTGCATGTTATCGGTGAAATCTCTTGCATAAATGCATTATCTATCCACGTGGTTTTCTTCCTGGGTCGCAGCGCGCATTGTCAGACACGTGGTTCGAGACTCTGAGAGAAAGGGAGGTCAGGATGGGGCTACGCATGCCAGCGGTGGCAACTATGCCCCAGTTCCCCTCTCCTGAGACCACCACCACCATCTGGCTGCCATTCTCTACACACACACACACACACACACACACACACACACACACACATAGCTGTCGATATAACTGTCAGATGGTACAGCAACCAGTCCACCGCCTTGTACCCAGAATGCTTTACTGCTTACAAACTACAGATCAACCAATGTTCATTTTTAGGTACAATACCATTTATTATTATTATTATGCCTTTATGCCTGACAATATGCAGAGCCTATTTAAAATACTGTTATTTGTGCATGTTGACACAGCAACAATTAATTGATAGACTACAGCTACATATTTTTTTTATTTATGATATAATATTTTAATTTCATGTTTTTTGTTGTTGTTGTTTTTTTTTTTTTGGGAGGGGGGGGGGGTATATGCTTTTATGACACAATAACAAGTAATTTAATGATTATACATACTACATAATATTGCATTATTATTGAAAATAAATATTTTGTATGCATATCATACTTTTTTTGACTCATATGCTTTCATGCTAGATAATATGCAAAACTTTAACTTCTTATTATTATTAACACCATGACAAATAACTGCTAGACTGCAGTAATAAAAATGTGTACACATATTAAATATTATTACTTTGTATACATTTTTGTAGTTTTCATTTCACGGTTTTGGGATATATGCTTTTATGACACTATGCTAGACTACAGCATTAAAAACAACAAAAATCATAATGCATGTTTTGTTATTATTATTTTTTCTTATTCTTATTATTATATATTTGTTATTATATATTTTTTATTTTAATTTAATGTTTTTTTATTAAACTATATGCTTTTATTCCTAATAATATAAGGAAACTATTATTAATTGTTTATTTCTGCTTATTGACACAATAACAATTAAGAGATAAACTACAAAAAACAGAAAATAATAATAATTATTATTATTTTTCTAAAATAATGATGTAATTTTTTTTTACTTGAGAATGAATTGCATTTACATAAAAATCTGAGTAATTTATGCAAACAATAAACATAATTTTTTGTTTCAAATATCAATAATACGTCTTTATTATAAACTGCTTTACATATTCCAAAATACTGGAGTTCACTAGATTGTCAGAATGACAGAAGACGAGCTAATAAATGGAAATTGAGGGAAAGATGGCTTTGTTATATAATGTGAAAATAAGAGAAAAACAATTAATAATTTAAATATTTCTATAGAGAAACCATAAGACAGGCTTTTGCCTGAGGCACTTTTTCCCATCACATGTCTTAAAATTGGAAAATGTTTCAGGAAAACTGTTCACTTAAAAGTTAATCATTCATATGTGTAATTGTTTAAATAATCAAGTTATGGTTACTAAAGTGCATGAGTAAAAAGTGCCTGAGCTTGAACAGAACATATTTATAAAAGTCTGCTGTACTCTATTATAAACATATTCATTTTTATAAAGTTAAAAAGAGACTAATCCATCGACACTGCTTTGAAATATCCCATCATCTCAACATTTGTGTTGTGTCCAACATCATGAAAACAAAATCAACAACAAAAAGCGGATGCTAAAATGATTTATTAAAATAAAAACCACCTGCAATCCTATTTTCTTCCACCTCATGCATCTCTGTTCACTCGCAAACAATGAGCAGCCCCCCTAAATAAAGGGAAAGATGATAATAATAATAAACGCAGGACACAAAGATTAATTAAAAAACAAATGTACAATGGACACATGAATTGTTTCATTAGCAGCCAGTTCGAGCAGATGCAGAAATGCCAGGGAAATATTTATGAGGCTCCAGGACGGACAGCGCTTAAGATAAAACAGTCAAAAAATGTGCAACAGACAAAACCAGCAGATCTGGGATGGTGAAGAGTCTAATGAAGCCAGCTGGGCGAGATCCAGACAGGCAGAGGAGAGGAGAGGAGGCGAGTGGATGGATGGGAGAGGAGACCCAGGGGGGTGGGTGGAGAGACAGAGGAAGACATGAAGGATGTATGGCTGTCGAGGCTGCTGTATTGTATCAGGATGCAGCAGTAGCTCCACGTCTTCCAAACTCCAGGAAAGCCTGTTCTATGCCAAACACTCACATCTGCTAATCACAGTGCAATTACTAGACTAATAGATGTTTTTTTTTTTTCTCCGCAACGTTTTCCGCCATGTTGCGAGGACAGAATTTAGATTGATTTTTGAGGTACACTTTGAGGGGGACATGATGGCAACTACCGGCTGATGTTCTGTTTGCTGATCTTCCCACATTTTTCACTGATCATGTTTAAAAAGGAGCAAAACAAAGACCACATAAAAGCTAAATATTTGTGTGGGACTGAAACAAACACACACACACACATATATATATATGTATACAGTACAGACCAAAAGTTTGGACACACCTTCTCATTCAAAGAGTTTTCTTTATTTTCATGACTATGAAAATTGTAGATTCACACTGAAAAACATACATAGGATTTGAGAATTTATTTAGTTGTGTTTTAAAGCTGCGGTAGGGAACTTTTGACTCTCTGGCGGTTAATAAACAGAACACACATTATGACAAGAAAAGTAAGTGCATGACAGAAAGCTGCACTCAGCTGGCCTGTTACCATTTAACTAGATAATATCTGGACAACTGAGTTAGTACATTTTACTCTATTCTACTAAACCTAATAACAAAATATCCATAATTTAAGAGCACTGCCTAGAAAAACATCACCCGATGTCTCAGAAGGTGCTGTGCAAATTGAAAATTTTATTTCCCAAAGCCACAGTAGATTCTTCAGTTTGAACAGTTTATTGGGCCGCCTGTGGATGCAACTCCTGCCATCTCTAGAAGAACCTAGCGCAACAGAACAGGGGGAAACGCTGCAATCTTGTTAAACTAAATAGAGAAAGGCTGTACATGCAATGCAGTAGAATCTAAATAAATTAAGTACAAACAATTCCACTCGAGAATGTATTTCGGTAACAAGTGTTTTTCTCTTTTTTTATGTATAAATGGAGAGATTGTAATTTGACATGGTATAATTTAAGTTTGTGGCCGCTGTAATGGGCAGATCGCTAATTAATGGAGCTGTGCAGAACTCAGGGGCGTTTTTACCAGGAGTGTTTTTTTTAAGAGTTGTATGCGACTTCTCACTGCATGTTGTTTTCACCCAATTTGCCAAAGCAAACCGGATTCTTCATTCCGCGTTTACGATGCATCTTCCTTTTCAAACAAATCTCACTCCTTTAAACTTCCTGCATTAAGGAACATTAACATATGGGCCATGTTTTAAAATTCAGTTTGCCGTCTATCACAGACGCATTTTCTAAATGCATGAATTTATTTAGTGAAGGCTGTCGCCCCTAGGGATTGCATAGTAAACATTTGGAACTCATTATTGGTTTGCGTAAAGTAAAGGAGTAAACTTTTGTCTATTCTACTGGCTGTCACGGTGGCAGCAATCACTTGGCTTCGATCGCCAACACAGACCTCTGAGCACGAGAGGCCATTCGAAGCGAAGACGCTCATGTGTATAAACCGCAGTGCTTCAGACTTCAATGACTCTCAGTCCACAGCCAGAAAGCCTTAAATTATGCAAGGCATGAACATGTTGAGTTTCCCACTGACATTATTAGAGTTTATAGAGAACAGACGACACATAAAAATGCTTGATGCCGAGAAACACAGTACAGATATGTTCACATTGGAACCTGAAAGAACAGACATGAATCTTAAAATTCACTTAGAATATATATATATATATATATATATATATATATATATATATATATATATATATATATATATATATATATATATATTTGTTCGCTACTTGGTTGATTCAGATCGGCACTTCGGAACATGTTGGCGACTCGGTTGATTCAGATCGGCACTTCGGAGCCTTTTCGCGACTCGGTTGATTCAGATCGGGACTTCGGAGCATGTTCACGACTCCGTTGATTCAGATCGGGACTTCGGAGCATGTTCGCGACCCCGTTGATTCAGATCGGCACTTCGGAGCCTGTTCGCGACTCGGTTCGGTCAGATCGGGACTTCGGAGCCTTTTCGCGACTCGGTTGATTCAGATCGGCACTTCGGAGCCTGTTCGCGACTCGGTTGATTCAGATCGGCACTTCGGAGCCTGTTCGCGACTCGGTTCGGTCAGATCGGGACTTCGGAGCCTTTTCGCGACTCGGTTGATTCAGATCGGGACTTCGGAGCCTGTTCGCGACTCGGTTGATTCAGATCGGCACTTCGGAGCCTGTTCGCGACTCGGTTGATTCAGATCGGCACTTCGGAGCCTGTTCGCGACTCGGTTCGGTCAGATCGGGACTTCGGAGCATGTTCGCGACTCCGTTGATTCAGATCGGCACTTCGGAGCCTGTTCGCGACTCGGTTCGGTCAGATCGGGACTTCGGAGCCTGTTCGCGACTCGGTTGATTCAGATCGGCACTTCGGAGCCTGTTCGCGACTCGGCTCGGTCAGATCGGGACTTCGGAGCATGTTCGTGACTCGGTTGATTCAGATCGGCACTTCGGAGCATGTTCGCGACTCGGTTCGGTCAGATCGGCACTTCGGAGCATGTTCGCGACTCGGTTGATTCAGATTGGTACTTCGGAGCATGTTCGCGACTCGGTTGATTCAGATCGGCACTTCGGAGCATGTTCGCGACTCGGTTGATTCAGATTGGCACTTCATAGCATGTTTGAGATATTTTTAAATTCAGATCTGGACATCGAAGCAGGAAGTGTTTGTCAAACAGTTCATTGGTGATAAATGAATATTTGGACTTGAGGCTTTTTTTTTTACCTGTCGATTCAGCATGTACATGGACCCACACAGGTGGACACACTCTAGACTTAATCATCAGTAGGGCTCTAAACTTTTCATCCACGTGGCGTAGCCACAGGTGTGCCAGGGTGTGCCTGTGCAACCCACAGTGGCAGCTGGAACACCTAAAAATAGATGCAGAATTATTTTTTATTGTCTCAATAAAAAGTGTACTAAACTTGGGCTATTGTTGTTTACTTAGAATATATACATATATTTTAAATCAACCCTTTCACGTGTAAGTTACAAATATTTTAACTGACCCCTTGTTTCCATGGCGACGTGTCATGATTGTCACGTGGCACACCGCAGCCACTAACAAGATGTATCGGTATTCTTTTTATTTAGTTTTTCATTTTTTATTAAAATATATACAAAAACGTGCTTACCATGTCAACTATCTGATATTCTGATTCTTCGTTTAAAAACCTTTATAAATTATAAATTATTATAGTTTTTGCTGCTTCCATAGAGTGTGTATTTTACAAACTACCAAAGTATTGTTTTACTAGTGATTATGTATATTTAAATGTATGAAACCTAAAATAAAAATTATGTGGTTGAAAACACTGCATAGTCAGATGTGACAAAAGTGTGACAAAATACTATCCCATAATTTTGCACAGTAATCTGACAATAAATGTGGCACACCCAGATTTTCATATGCACAACCAAAATCTCATTTCTGGCTACACTACTGGTCCACATAGTAATCTGCGTCACAATATGAAATAGCACACCATTTCTCCCATAAGATATGACAGTAAAATTCCAAATATTATGCTATTATTATATTTCAAAGTCAGCCTCTGTAATATACTGCAGGTTTTGGCAAATGTAGTAGTTTACATACTGTACACAGCTACATATTATATCCTGCAGCAACAGTAGTATGCTGCTGCAATAATAGAAGTAGTTTTCAAACAAGTGTCCTGAATACTACCATTGGTCAATTAAAATCAGCTTTAAGAGGCAACCGATGGCCTATAAGAACTTCATACACTTGCAATTTCATGCCAAGCTGATAAACGTTGATGCTGATTTCGAATATACAGGGCCCATATTCATTCTCCACCGGGATGTGATTATTTCTCCATATAATACACTCCACACAGGCCACAGAGAGAGAGAGAGGGAAGGTAAACAAGTGTCACCGCTCTTGATTAAGTGATGTTATTCGCTGTCAATGAATTCCTCTGAAATGTCTCTTTCTCTCTCCATGGGTTTCTCCATCTCATCTCATCACATCAGACACACAGAGAGCTCATTCGACTAAATGATAGCCGCCTCTCTTGGCTGTTTAAACATACGGGTAATGACACCCACCTCTCCATCACGCTGTTGGATGGGGTATTACCGCTTGCAAGGAGTTCAGAGATGTACAGCGCACCGAGGAACCCACCGCTGACAAACCAATGAGCTCCAATGGAGCCATTACTCCATTTTAATCATAACGCTTAAGAGAAACAATGTGGGCATAATACGCTGTGATACACATCTTTGCAGATAGTTAAGAATGCATTTTGGCAATTACCCATGCTCTTCATTATTCAAATGCCTGCACAGGTGTAAATTAGTTGTGACATGACAGAAGTGAACTCTGGGGCAGGCAGGGTCTGAGAGGAGGGATGCTAACACTTCCTACAGATTTTTTTTAATGGTGAAATGGGTTTCATTATGCAAAGATAAGCATTTTGAATAGCATGCTACATCAGAGATGTATGCACAAAACTGAAAAGCATTTTGCAAATAAATCGGTTTTCTGTCCTATGTGTTCAAATAGAACAAATCCATCACTTCTTCAAAAGAACTTGACAAAACAGAAATAATACGTTTTTCCAGCATTTTCACACAATTTGTCAAAGTATATGAATGGAAACAAAAAAAGCTCAAGCTTTGTTGTCACAACACAAAAGGAGAAAATAAGAAATTGATCAAAATTGAGTGAGTTTTATTAAAACAAAATGTCAATGGGCTGATAAAAATGAACTTAATTTGAAAAGTAAAATATGCTTTCATACCCCAATGACAGATATTTGTTCTTGTTTTTTAAACATCAGTTTTTGGTAAAATTATGTTCAATTTCTCAGAAAACAAGACTACATATTTTCAAATTGTATCTCTAGTATATTGACTGAATTATGTTTACATGTTGAAATGGAAAACCAATATACTGAGGAAGATACTTATTTATTGTAGTGCATGGATCATTTAATCAGGAATTCGTACATAGTTTCTGCATTCTTTATCTATTTTTGAATAAAAAGGTCTTAGCATTCCAGTCCAGTCAAATAATGAGTCAACAAAGACATAAAAAAATGTAAAAAAAAAAAAATGGCCAAAATACGGTGTTAAAATGAAGTTAATATATCATTTTTAACAGGTGTTTTACACGTATTGGGTTTTATGGTTAAAGGAAATGTCTGTAAATTAACAGCTAATTTTCTGGCAGAAAATTACCAGTACCATTTATGTTTTATAACAGTTTTTTCTTACAGTGTATCTTTTTATAATTTTGTTTTAATCAAATCTTGGTAAAAAAATAAAAAATACTACTACTAATAATAATAATAATAATAACAGCTAATATTAGAAATCCAATTAACTAATAAGCAAATAATGAGATGTTAAAAATAATATAGTTTATATAATTTGTGTATATTTTTATGCACAGAATGCATACTTCTAATTCTAGTTTGTCTAGTATGTCATTCATATCATAGCCAGTGTCTCCTCCTGTGGGAGAAAACAGACGAGCTCAACACATGTAATTATAAACGAGCACCAAATGTTGCCTTGTTCTCCATTTCAGCAAGCATTCAATGAATTTGGCAGAACTTTCTATAATGTATGGGCATGACGCTTTCAGTGGTGTTACAAACCATAATGGCTCATTTCCTGATTTCAAGGAACAAACTTTGTTTAAAAAAATCATTTTAATCTTGTTAGACAAAAGAGACTTACAGGATAAAATGGAAAAAAGCCTGCTGCAAAAATGCATACTAGCAGAAACCTTCAATAGTGAATTTCCAGAAGACAACAGCAAAACAATGGTCTTTTCTGAATAATAAAATGTTCTGTGAAGACAGGCAAACAAAAGCGGATGGCAGTGACACTCACCATGGAAGGGCTTTGTTTGCAGATCATGTCTACTGTATGTACGAGTGTGTGGGTGTTTGCATGCACCACAGGTGTGTGTGTGTGTGTGTGTTTTGGAGTTGCAAGTACAATGTTAAGACATCAGCAACAAATGTGT
>NW_020525937.1:0-14920 GCF_003368295.1 Carassius auratus
AAATTTATTTGTTTTTATAACTATAATGCATAAACTATGAAATTATACAAAATGTATAAAAAAAAAGTACAACAGTTATTGTTTTTTCCAATGTTTTTTATTATTTAATTTATTTTTTGGGATTTACATAAAAACAAATTAGCCTACTGCAATCATTCTAAACAGCTTGAATAAAACCTGTTAATATTTATTATAGACCACTGTAACTGTGTATAATCTAACAAACAAGTTTATTATGAAAATAAAAGTGTGTACACCAGATAAATTGGACGATAAAGAAATTGCTAACAATAGTATAATAGAGCATGTTTTAGGTTTTAGGCGTTTAGATGCAGAAATGGACAAATCAAATGTAAAAAAAATGTAATTGATTTAATTAAATATAGATTAATTCTTGTTAGAGCAAAATAATAAATAAATACGTACACACATAAAAAAAGCGCCAAGATGAATGAGTTTCCTTTTTATATGTAGATTAAAATTGAAGACAGAAGCAGCTGGTATATGCGGTCACTTAATATTAAAATCCAGTAGATCCACTTCAGATTTATTTCTCAACAGTTTATGTCTACGTGGCTGTTTTCGTTTATATTCGCCAAGCTATTATGTATTTTGAAATAATCTTGTCCGTGATGTGTTCGTTCTTACGACGAAAGGCGGAATCCTGCAGCTCAAGAGATATGTTATTCTGCCAGTCGCGCTTTCAAATAGTCTTGCGCACTTAAACGGGTCACAAACACCTGTATTTAGCTCGTGTTGTGTTATAATGGGTGTATTGTGTGCATTTATGACAATATTTTATTTGAAAAAGCTCTTAAACAAGAATAAATTCGTTTGTTTTGAACTTGTGACACTGTGCGCGCTGATCGGAGGCAGTGATTTCATATAGGCAGCCGCAAATATTTCATTTTCACACAAACAGTTCAAAAACATCTGAATTTAGCTCCTGGTGTGCTCTAATTGGTGAATTGTGTAATATCGCTTTAATATTTTAATTTTAAAAGCTATAAAACAAGAATAAACTCGTTTTTCTGAGCTTGTCATTCCACACGCTCCTGCTCAGAGCGGTGATTCATCTCTCGTGTTTCTCACGTATCACTGACCACACATCAATTATTAATGAGCCCTGACCTGGTAATAATCATATATGTTGGTTTAGCTTGTCAGTGTGAATTAAATCTAAGTATTTATTTGTATTTTAACCGATTTAAAAATGAAACTAAAAGAGAGTCTCCTCCCTTTCAGTCGAATTTCCCTTTCAGGAATTGCACCTGTAGGGGCGCATTTTCTCTCAGACAATAATGTAAGTCTCAGCACATAATACTCAAACAGATGGACAGAGTGAGATGAGATGTCTGACAGTTTTTTAATTTTCTGTTATCCATACAGTGTTGTAAAGTCGTGAAACTATCCATATTTACTCAGAATGACATTTTTTCTGTATGAAAAAAGGTTTTGAAGTGTTTTGGAATTTAAAAATGCAGGACAATTAATAATTCCGTTTTTACTGTCATTTAAAAAAATCACCACGACAAAACCGTTCAAGCTATCCAAATCCTTTGGCAATTTAAGTTGTTTAAAATGTTTTGGCATCATGTAGACAAAGTTTGGTGTGTATAGTGTTACTCTCCTCTGAGCAGTATGCATTAATTCACAGCTAAATGTAAAAAAAAAATCCACATTCAAATCAAAATAGCTGACTTCCTGTTGATCGTAGCTGATGACTGTGAATTAGAAAGTTGTCCGTCTTGATAAGAACAATTTTTGTACCGAGTTTGGTGTCTGTAGCTAAAACTAACCCCCCCACTTTTGACAAAAGGTGGCGCTATAGAGTGCCTCTTCCACGCCCTCTTATGAACTTTTGCCAGTGTCTAGTTATCATAAATACTGATATGTGTTCTGAATTTCATGAAATTCTAAGTATGTTATATGCCTTAAAATCACCTGAGAAGTATTCAAGTTTGACATGTTGCCACGGCAACAATATTTTTAGATATCAATATCCCCCTAGCAGATTAATATAGGCTGTGTTTTAACATTATTCTGATGAAGTTTGAAGCAAATCGAGTAAAAATAAGATGCTGAATACAAAGCATTTTGAAAATGACACACTTCCTGCTGCCAGTTGGTGGCGCTATAACTTTGACTCCTAATAGTCACATATATGCGATCGACATCATACAAAGAATAATCTGATGAAGTTTGATTAAAATCAGGAAATGTATGTGGATGGTATTAGACACTTCCTGTTTCTCATTTCTCGCCATAATTTCAACGCCTCGCCACGAGCAAACCGTTTGAGATATCAAAAATCCCCTGGCAATTTTTCATCCCCAATGTCTTGAGATCATGTTGACCGAGTTTGGCGGCAATCGAGTAAAAAAACCTATGACAAGTATTTCAAATTCCAGAGCATGCGCTTTTTACATAACTCTAAATAGCTGACTTCCTGTTGGGCGGAGCCTATGACATGCAATACGAAAGTTGTTCGGCACGATGAGATCTATATGTGTACTGAGTTTCATATTAATACGTGCAAGTATGTGTGAGCTATACATCAACATTTATAACTGTGATCCAGGGGGCGCCGTAGAGCCCCTGTGCCACGCCCAGGTCTCAGCCTCTGCAGGCTCCTTCAGGCCACAGATTCCAAAGTGTGCGCAAATTTTCAAGAGTTTTTGAGTATGTTAAGGACCCCAAAAGCCCCCACAACTTTGACGACAAATATGAATAATAAACCCCAAATAGCCAACTTCCTGTTGGGCGGAGCCTATGATATGCAATACGAAAGTTGTTTGTATTGATGAGTTCTATATGTGTACCGAGTTTCGTATGTCTATGTGCAAGTATGTATGATATATGGCCCTCCATATTCCAGGGGGCGCTGTAGAGCCCCTGTGCCACGCCCGTGTATCAGTCTCTGCCCGGCCCTAATGGCCGCAGGTTCCAATGTGTGTGCCAATTTTCAAGACTTTTTAAGCATGTTAAGGGCCCCAAAAGCCCCCGAAACCTTGAAGAAAAATAATAATAATAAATAATAATAATAATAATAATAACAAATAATCCTAAGGAAAACAATAGGGCTCTCGCCCTCCAGGCTTGAGCCCTAATAATAATAATAATAATAATAATAATAATAATAATAAACGGAGCAATTCCAAGAGGGTCCTCACACCATCGGTGCTCGGGCCCTAATTAAAGCTGCAAGCAGCGATGAACGGGCCCTCGCACCCCGGGCTCACCGCCAGCGAGTGGCTTTATTAATTAGGTGAACGGTGAGAAATATGCATTAAAACTCATAAATATTAGTGGAATATATCAAAGTTTACTCCATATATGTGCCAATCTTCCTGTTGCCAGCAGGTGGTGCTCTCATTATAATGGAATATTGGCCTTCAATGTGTTTAGGGGCAGGACTCTTATCGAACATGTGAAGTTTGGGGAAGATCGAACAAATTATGCCTGAGTTCCAACAACTTCTCTTACTGTGGCGAGACATCAAAATTTGTCATGGCGCCATGGACACGCCCTTTAAAAAAACTCAAGATCTCCACAAGTTAACATTGCACAGGCCTTTAGATTAGACTGACTACAAAAAATACTTTAATCTCAAAAAAATTCTAGGAGTAGTTTGTCGTAGCCTAAAACATGTCACTTCCTGTTGCCAGCAGGTGGCGCTATGACTATAACTGAAAATGGGCATGTAGATCTGTTAAGGGCAGAAGTCTTATCTAACATGTGAAGTTTGGGGCAGATTGGACATTGTATGTCTGAGTTACAGCAACTTCCTTTTTCATGGCGAAACATCGAAATTTGTCAGGCCGCCATGGACACGCCCTTTAACGAAACCTCAAGTCCTTCGCAATTTAACATCGCAAATGGCTTTAGATTACACTGACCAGGTTTGGTGTTGATCTGAATAAATCTCTAGGAGGAGTTCGTTAAAGTACAACCTCTGAAAATGGCAAAAACAACACCAATTTTGAAGGGAAAATTCAAAATAACCGACTTCCTGTTGGGATCCGGATTTCGTACCAAGAGACTTTTTTGTAGGTATTGGAGTGTTACATGTGTGTACCAATTTTTGTACATGTACGTGAAACATAGCTCGAGGCGCACTCCGTTGAAAGTGTATAGGTGGCGCTATAGAGCCATTCTGCCACACCTGGTGGAATATTGGCCTGCAGATCTGTTCAGGCCAGGACTCTTATCACACATGTGAAGTTTGGGGAAGATCGGACATTTTATGCCTGAGTTATAACATCTTTTATTCCCATGGCGAGACATCGAACTTCGTCGCGGCGCCATGAACAAGCCTTTTAACGAAAACTCAAGATCTTCACAACTGAACATCGCACAGGCCTTTAGATTAGACTGACCACAAAAAAGACATTGATGTCATAAAATTTCTAGGAGTAGTTCGTCGCAGCGTAAAATATGTCACTTCCTGTTGCCAATAGGTGGCGCTATGACTATAACTGAATATGGGCATGTCAATCTGTTCAGCTTCGGAGTCTCATCAAACATGTGAAGTTTGGGGCAGATTGGACATTGTATGTGTGAGTTATAGCAACTTCATTTTTCAAGGCGAATCATCGAAATTCGCCAGGGCGCCACGGACACGCCCTTCAACGAAAACTCAAGATCTTCGCAATTTAACATCGCAAAGGCCTTTAGATTAGGCATACCAAATTTGGTGTTGATTTGAAGAACTCTCTAGGAGGAGTTCGTTAAAATACAACACATGGAAATGACCAAAATTACACAAAATATGCTCATAATATTAAAAATAACCGACTTCCTGTTGGGTTTAGAATTTCGCTCCAAGAGTCTTTTTTGTAGGTATTGGTGTGTTACATATGTGTGCCAATTTTCGTGCATGTACGTGAAACATAGCTGGAAGGCTGTTGATTTTCTTGGTATAGGTGGCGCTGTCGAGCCATTTTGCCACACCCTCTTCTGAATCCTATATCAGACGAAAATTTTCACCAGGTTTGACGCGTGTGCAAAGTTTCATGACTTTTTGAGCATGTTAAAGCCCTCAAAAATGCGATTCATTCGGGAGAAGAAGAAGAAGAAGAAGAAGAAGAAGAAGAATAATTAAAGCTGCAAGCAGCGATGAACGGGCCCTCGCACCCGGGCTCACCAGCAGCGAGTGGCTTTAGTTAATAGGTGAACGGTGAGAAATATGCGTTTAAACTCATAAATATAAGTAGAATATATCAATGTTTATTCCAAATATGTGCCAATCTTCCTGTTGCCAGTAGGTGGCGCTATCATTATAGTGGAATATTGGCCTTCAGATGTGTTCAGGGCAGGACTTTTGTCGAACATGTGAGGTTTGGGGAGGATTGGACATTTTATGCCAGAGTTATAACAACATCCTATTTCATGGCGAAACATCGAAATTTGTCAGGCCGCCATGGACTCGCCCTTTAACGAAACCTCAAGATCTTCACAATTTAAGATCGCAAAAGGCTTTAGATTACACTGACCAAGTTTGGTGTTGATCTGAATAAATCTCTAGGAGGAGTTTGTTAAAGTACAACCCCTGAAAATGGCCAAAACAACACTAATTTTGCAGAGAAAATTCTAAATAACTGACTTCCTGTTGGGATTCGGATTTCGTACCAAGAGACTTTTTCGTAGATATTGGTGTGTTACATGTGTGTACCGATTTTTGTACATGTACGTGAAACATAGCTCGAGGCGCACTCCGTTTAAAGTGTATATGCACTCCGTTGAAAGTGTATAGGTGGCGCTATCGAGCCATTTTGCCACACTCGATGGAATATTGGCCTTCAGATCTGTTTAGGCCAGGACCCTTATCACACAAGTGAAGTTTGGGCAAGATCGGACATTTTATGCCTGAGTTATAACATCTTTTATTCCCATGGCGAGACATCGAACTTCATCACGGCGCCATGGACACACCTTTAAACCAAAACTCAAGATCTTCACAACTAAACATCACACAGGTCTTTAGATTAGACTGACCACAAAAAAGACATTGATGTCATAAAATTTCTAGGAGTAGTTTGTCGCATTGTAAAATATGTTACTTCCTGTTGCCAATAGGTGGCGCTATGACTATAACTGAATATTGGCATGTAGATCTGTTCAGGTCAAGAGTCTTATCCAACATGTGAAGTTTGGGGCAGATTGGACATTGTATGTCTGTGTTACAGCAACTTCCTTTTTCATGGCGAAACATCGAAATTTGTCAGGCCGCCATGGACCCGCCCTTTAACGAAACCTCAAATAATTCGCAATTTATTATCGCAAAGGGCTTTAGATTACACTGACCAAGTTTGGTGTTGATCTGAATAAATCTCTAGGAGGAGTTCGTTAAAGTACAACCCCTGAAAATGGCAAAAACAACACCAATTTTGAATGGAAAATTCTAAATAACCGACTTCCTGTTGGGATCCGGATTTCGTACCAAAATACTTTTTTGTAGGTATTGGAGTGTTACATGTGTGTACCAATTTTTGTACATGTACTTGAAATATAGCTCGAGGCGCACTCCGTTGAAAGTGTATAGGTGGCGCTATAGAGCCATTCTGCCACACCCAGTGGAATTTGGCCTTCAGATCTGTTCAGGCCAGGACTCTTATCACACATGTGAAGTTTGGGGAAGATCGAATATTTTATGCCTGAGTTATAACATCTTTTATTCCCATGGCGAGACATCAAACTTCGCCGCGGCGCCATGAACACGCCTTTTAACGAAAACTCAAGATCTTCACAACTGAACATCGCACAGGCCTTTAGATTAGACTGACCACAAAAAAGACATTGATGTCATAAAATTTCTAGGAGTAGTTTGTCGCAGCGTAAAATATGTCACTTCCTGTTGCCAATAGGTGGCGCTATGACTAGAACTGAATATGGGCATGTCAATCTGTTCAGGTTCGGAGTCTCATCAAACATGTGAAGTTTGGGGCAGATTGGACATTGTATGTGTGAGTTATAGCAACTTCATTTTTCATGGCGAATCATCGAAATTCGCCAGGCCGCCACGGACACGCCCTTCAACGAAAACTCAAGATCTTCGCAAATTTAACATCGCAAAGGCCTTTAGATTAGGCATACCAAATTTGGTGTTGATTTGAAGAACTCTCTAGGAGGAGTTCGTTAAAATACAACACATGGAAATGACCAAAATTACACAAAATATGCTCATAATATTAAAAATAACCGACTTCCTGTTGGGTTTAGAATTTCGCTCCAAGAGTCTTTTTTGTAGGTATTGGTGTGTTACATATGTGTGCCAATTTTCGTGCATGTACGTGAAACATAGCTGGAAAGCTGTTGATTTTCTTGGTATAGGTGGCGCTGTCGAGCCATTTTGCCCCACCCTCTTCTGAATCCTATATCAGACGAAAATTTTCACCTGGTTTTACGTGTGTGCAAAGTTTCATGACTTTTTGAGCATGTTTAAGCCCTCAAAAATGCGATTCATTCGGGAAAAGAAGAAGAAGAAGAAGAAGAATTAAAGCTGCAAGCAGCGATGAACGGGCCCTCGCACCCGGGCTCACCGTTGTGTGGCTTTAGTAAAAAGGTGAACGTTGAGAAATATGCATTTAATGTCCTAAATATAAGTTGAATATATCAAAGTATATCCCATATATGTGCCAATCTTACCGTTGCCAGCAGGTGGCACTATCATTATAATGGAATATTGGCCTTCAGATGTGTTCAGGCCAGGACTCTTATCAAACATGTGAAGTTTGGGGAAGATTGAACATTTTATTCTTGAGTTACAACAACTTCTCTTGCTGTGGCAAGACATCAAATTTTGTCATGGCGCCATGGAAACACCCTTTAACAAAAACTCAAGATCTCCAAAAGTTAACATTGCACAGGCCTTTAGATTAGACTGACCACAAAATATATGTTAATTTCAAAAAAATAATAGGAGTAGTTTGTCGCAGCGTAAAACATGTCACTTCCTGTTGCCAATAGGTGGCGCTATGACTATAACTGAATGTGGGCATGTAGATCTGTTAAGGGCAGAAGTTTTATCTAACATGTGAAGTTTGGGGCAGATTGGACATTGTATGTCTGAGTTACAGCAACTTCCTTTTTCATGGCGAAACATCGAAATTTGTCAGGCCGCCATGGACACGCCCTTTAACGAAATCTAAAGATCTTCGCAAATTAACATCACAAAGGGCTTAAGATTACACTGACCAGGTTTGGTGTTGATCTGAATAAATCTCTAGGCGGAGTTCATTAAAGTACAACCCCTGAAAATGGCAAAAACAACGCCAATTTTGCAGAGAAAATTCTAAATAACCGACTTCATGTTGGGATTCGGATTTCGTACCAAGAGACTTTTTTGTAGGTATTGGTGTGTTACATGTGTATACCGATTTTTGTACATGTACGTGAAACATAGCTCGAGGCGCACTCTGTTGAAAGTGTATAGTGTGCGCTATCGAGCCATTTTGCCACACCTGATGGAATTTTGGCCTTCAGATGTGTTCAGGCCAGGACTCTTATCACACATGTGCAGTTTGGGGAAGATCGGACATTTTATGCCTGAGTTATAACATCTTTTATTCCCATGGCGAGACATCGAACTTCATCACGGCGCCATGGACACACCTTTTAACAAAATCTCAAGATCTTCACAACTAAACATCACACAGGTCTTTAGATTAGACTGACCACAAAAAAGACATTGATGTCATAAAATTTCTAGGAGTAGTTTGTCGCAGTGTAAAATATGTAACTTCCTGTTGCCAATAGGTGGCGCTATGACTATAACTGAATATTGGCATGTAGATCTGTTCAGGTCAAGAGTCTTATCCAACATGTGAAGTTTGGGGCAGATTGGACATTGTATGTCTGAGTTACAGCCACTTCCTTTTTCATGGCGAAACATCGAAATTTGTCAGGCCGCCATGGACCCGCCCTTTAACGAAACCTCAAGTCCTTCGCAATTTATTATATCAAAGGGCTTTAGATTACACTGACCAAGTTTGGTGTTGATCTGAATAAATCTCTAGGAGGAGTTCGTTAAAGTACAACCCCTGAAAATGGCAAAAAAAAACAGCCAATTTTGCAGGGAAAAATTCAAAATAACCGACTTCCTGTTGGGATTCGGATTTCGTACCAAGAGACTTTTTTGTAGGTATTGGAGTGTTACATGTGTGTACCAATTTTTGTACATGTACGTGAAACATAGCTCGAGGCGCACTCCGTTGAAAGTGTATAGGTGGCGCTATGGAGCCATTTCTGCCACACCCGGTGGAATATTGGCCTGAAGATGTTCAGGCCAGGACTCTTATCACACATGTGAAGTTTGGGGAAGATCGGACATTTATGCCTGAGTTATAACATCTTTTATTCCCATGGCGAGACATCAAACTTCGTCACGGCGCCATGAACACAGCCTTTAACGAAAACTCAAGATCTTCACAATTGACATCGCACAGGCCTTTAGATTAGACTGACCACAAAAAAGTTAGATTTTATTAAATTTCTAGGAGTAGTTCGTCGCAGCGTAAAATATGTCACTTCCTGTTGACAGCAGGTGGCGCTATGACTATAACTAAATTTGGGAATGTTGATCTGTTCAGGTCAGGAGTCTTATCAAACATGTGAAGTTTGGTGCAGATTGGACATTTTATGTCTAAGTTATAGCAACTTAATTTTTCATGGCGAAACATCGAAATTCGCCAAGCCGCCACAGACACGCCCTCAAACAAAAACTCTAGATCTTCGCAATTTAACATCGCAAAGGCCTTTAGATTACACTGACAAACTTTGGTGTTGATCTGAATAAATCTCTAGGAGGAGTTCGTTAAAGTACAACCCCCGGAAATGGCAAAAATGACAAAATTTCGGATGAGAAAAAAAATAATAACTGACTTCCTGTTGGGATTTGGATTTCGTACCAAGAGACTTTTTTGTAGATATTGGTGTGTTACATGTGTGTACCGATTTTCATACAAGAACGTGAAACGTAGCTCAAGATGCACTTCGTTGAAAATTTATAGGTGGCGCTGTCGAGCCATTTTGCCACACCCACCTTAGCAAACCATTGCATACCTAATATTTTTCCAGCTCTGACGTGTGTGCCAAGTTTCATGACTTTTCGAAAAAGTTTCAGAAAAATAATAATAATAATAATAATAATAATAATAAACAACACAGAAACAAGAGGGTCCTCACACCATCGGTGCTCGGGCCCTAATTAAAGCTGCAAGCAGCGATGAACGGGCCCTCGCACCCGGGCTCACCGGCAGCGAGTGGCTTTAGTTAATAGGTGAACGGTGAGAAATATGCGTTTAAACTCATAAATATAAGTAGAATATATCAATGTTTATTCCATATATGTGCCAATCTTCCTGTTGCCAGCAGGTGGCGCTATCATTATAATGGAATATTGGCCTTCAGATGTGTTCAGGGCAGGACTTTTATCGAACATGTGAGGTTTGGGGAGGATTGAACATTTTATGCCTGAGTTACAACAACTTCTCTTGCTGTGGCGAGACATCAAAATTTGTCATGGCTCCATGTACACGCCCTTTAACAAAAACTCAAGATCTCCACAAGTTAACATTGCACAGGCCTTTAGATTAGACTGAATACAAAAAATACTTTAATCTCAAAAAAATTCTAGGAGTAGTTTGTCGCAGCGTAAAACATGTCACTTCCTGTTGCCAGCAGGTGGCGCTATGACTATAACTGAAAATGGGCATGTAGATCTGTTAAGGGCAGAAGTCTTATCTAACATGTGAAGTTTGGGGCAGATTGGACATTGTATGTCTGAGTTACAGCAACGTCCTTTTTCATGGCGAAACATCGAAATTTGGCAGGCCGCCATGGACACGCCCTTTAACGAAACCTCAAGATCTTCGCAATTTAACATCACAAAGGCCTTTAGATTACATTGAAGAAGTTTGGTGTTGATCTGAATAAATCTCTAGGAGGAGTTCGTTAAAGTACAACCCCTGAAAATGGCAAAAACAACACCAATTTTGAAGGGAAAATTCTAAATAACCGACTTCCTGTTGGGATCCGGATTTCGTACCAAGAGACTTTTTTGTAGGTATTGGAGTGTTACATGTGTGTACCAATTTTTGTACATGTACGTGAAACATAGCTTGAGGCGCACTCCGTTTAAAGTGTATAGGTGGCGCTATCGAGCCATTCTGCCACACCCGGTGGAATATTGGCCTGCAGATCTGTTCAGGCCAGGACTCTTATCACACATGTGAAGTTTGGGGAAGATCGGACATTTTATGCCTGAGTTATAACATCTTTTATTCCCATGGCGAGACATCGAAATTCGTCGCGGCGCCATGAACAAGCCTTTTAACGAAAATTCAAGATCTTCACAACTGAACAGGGCACAGGCCTTTAGATTAGACTGAACACAAAAAAGACATTGATGTCATAAAATTTCTAGGAGTAGTTCGTCGCAGCGTAAAATATGTCACTTCCTGTTGCCAATAGGTGGCGCTATGACTATAACTGAATATGGGCATGTCAATCTGTTCAGGTTCGGAGTCTCATCAAACATGTGATGTTTGGGGCAGATTGGACATTGTATGTGTGAGTTATAGCAACTTCATTTTTCATGGCGAATCATCGAAATTCGCCAGGCCGCCACGGACACGCCCTTCAACGAAAACTCAAGATCTTCGCAATTTAACATCGCAAAGGCCTTTAGATTAGGCATACCAAATTAGGTGTTGATTTGAAGAAATCTCTAGGAGGAGTTCGTTAAAATACAACACATGGAAATGACCAAAATTACACAAAAAATGCTCATAATATTAAAAATAACCGACTTCCTGTTGGGCTTAGAATTTCGCTCCAAGAGTCTTTTTTGTAGGTATTGGTGTGTTACATATGTGTGCCAATTTTCGTGCATGTACGTGAAACATAGCTTGAAGGCTGTTGATTTTCTTGTTATAGGTGGCGCTGTCGAGCCATTTTGCCACACCCTCTTCTGAATCCTATATCACACGAAAATTTTCACCAGGTTTGACGCGTGTGCAAAGTTTCATGACTTTTTGAGCATGTTAAAGCCCTCAAAAATGCGATTCATTCGGGAGAAGAAGAAGAAGAATAATAATAATAATAATAATAATAATAATAATTAAAGCTGCAAGCAGCGATGAACGGGCCCTCGCACCCGGGCTCACCGGCAGCGAGTGGCTTTAGTTAATAGGTGAACGGTGAGAAATATGCGTTTAAACTCATAAATATAAGTAGAATATATCAATGTTTATTCCATATATGTGCCAATCTTCCTGTTGCCAGCAGGTGGCGCTATCATTATAATGGAATATTGGCCTTCAGATGTGTTCAGGGCAGGACTTTTATCGAACATGTGAGGTTTGGGGAGGATTGGACATTTTATTCCTGAGTTACAACAACATCCTATTTCATGGCAAAACAATGAAATTTGTCAGGCCGCCATGGACACGCCCTTTAACGAAACCTCAAGATCTTCGCAATTTAAGATCGCAAAAGGCTTTAGATTACACTGACCAAGTTTGGTGTTGATCTGAATAAATATCTAGGAGGAGTTCGTTAAAGTACAACCCCTGAAAATGGGCAAAAAAACACTAATTTTGCAGAGAAAATTCCAAATAACTGACTTCCTGTTGGGATTCGGACTTCGTACCAAGAGACTTTTTCGTAGATATTGGTGTGTTACATGTGTGTACCGATTTTTGTACATGTACGTGAAACATAGCTCAAGGCGCACTCCGTTTAAAGTGTATACGCACTCCGTTGAAAGTGTATAGGTGGCGCTATTGAGCCATTTTGCCACACTCGATGGAATATTGGCCTTCAGATCTGTCCAGGCCAGGACCCTTATCACACAAGTGAAGTTTGGGCAAGATCGGACATTTTATGCCTGAGTTATAACATCTTTTATTCCCATGGCGAGACATTGAACTTCATCACGGCGCCATGGACACACCTTTTAACAAAAACTCAAGATCTTCACAACTAAACATCACACAGGTCTTTAGATTAGACTGACCACAAAAAATACATTGATGTCATAAAATTTCTAGGAGTAGTTTGTCGCAGTGTAAAATATGTAACTTCCTGTTGCCAATAGGTGGCGCTATGACTATAACTGAATATTGGCATGTAGATCTGTTCAGGTCAAGAGTCTTATCCAACATGTGAAGTTTGGGGCAGATTGGACATTGTATGTCTGAGTTACAGCAACTTCCTTTATCATGGCGAAACATCGAAATTTGTCAGGCCGCCATGGACCCGCCCTTTAACGAAAGCTCAAGTCCTTCGCAATTTATTATCGCAAAGGGCTTTAGATTACACTGACCAAGTTTGGTGTTGATCTGAATAAATCTCTAGGAGGAGTTCGTTAAAGTACAACCCCTGAAAATGGCAAAAACAACAGCAATTTTGAAGGGAAAATTCAAAATAACCGACTTCCTGTTGGGATCCGGATTTCGTACCAAGAGACTTTTTTGTAGGTATTGGAGTGTTACATGTGTGTACCAATTTTTGTACATGTACGTGAAACATAGCTCGAGGCGAACTCCGTTGAAAGTGTATAGGTGGCGCTATAGAGCCATTCTGCCACACCCGGTGGAATATTGGCCTGAAGATCTGTTCAGGCCAGGACTCTTATCACACATGTGAAGTTTGGGGAAGATCGGACATCTTATGCCTGAGTTATAACATCTTTTATTCGCATGGCGAGACATCGAACTTCGTCGCGGCGCCATGAACAAGCCTTTTAACGAAAACTCAAGATCTTCACAACTGAACATCGCACAGGCCTTTAGATTAGACTGACGACAAAAAAGACATTGATGTCATAAAATTTCTAGGAGTAGTTTCGTCGCAGCGTAAAATATGTCACTTCCTGTTGCCAATAGGTGGCGCTATGACTATAACTGAATATGGGCATGTCAATCTGTTCAGGTTCGGAGTCTCATCAAACATGTGAAGTTTGGGGCAGATTGGTCATTGTATGTGTGAGTTATAGCAACTTCATTTTTCATGGCGAATCATCGAAATTCGCCAGGCCGCCACGGACACGCCCTTTCAACGAAAGTCAGGATCTTCGCAATTTAACATCGCAAAGGCCTTTAGATTAGGCATACCAAATTTGGTGTTGATTTGAAGAACTCTCTAGGAGGAGTTCGTTAAAATACAACACATGGAAATGACCAAAATTACACAAAATTGCTCATAATATTAAAATAACCGACTTCCTGTTGGGTTTTTAGAATTTCGCTCCAAGAGTCTTTTTTGTAGGTATTGGTGTGTTTACATATGTGTGCCAATTTTCGTGCATGTACGTGGAAACATAGCTGGAAGGCTGTTGATTTTCTTGGTATAGGTGGCGCTGTCGAGCCATTTTGCCACACCCTCTTCTGAATCCTATATCAGACGAAAATTTTCACCAGGTTTGACGAGTGTGCAAAGTTTCATGACTTTTTGAGCATGTTAAAGCCCTCAAAAATGCGATTCATTCGGGAGGAAGAAGAAGAAGAAGAATAAGAATAATAAAAACAAAGCAGATACAGAGGGTCCTCGCACCTCGGTGCTCGGGCCCTAATAAACAAAGCAGATACAAGAGGGTCCTCACACCATCGGTGCTCGGGCCCTAATTAAAGCTGCAAGCAGCGATGAACGGGCCCTCGCACCCGGGCTCACCGCCATCGTGTGGTTTTAGTAAAAAGGTGAACGTTTGAGAATATGCATCTTAATGTCCTAAAATATAAGTTGAATATATCAAAAGTATATCCATATATGTGCCAATCTTACCGTTGCCAGCAGGTGGCGCTATCATTATAATGGAATATTGGCCTTCAGATGTTTCAGGCCAGGACTCTTATCAACATTGAAGTTGGGGAAGATGAAATTTTATGCTTGAGTTACAACAACTTCTCTGACTGACACA
>NW_020525938.1:0-20301 GCF_003368295.1 Carassius auratus
GCTTATGTCTTATGAAATAAAATGTTTTCTGCAATGCTGTAAGACAGTTTTTAATGTGTTAGAAGTTATATACACAAAAACTAATGTTAGGACTGCAACGATCAATATTGTCAGTTTACAGCTTTCTGAGTCCAGTAATGTTGAAATAGTGTTTCTGTTCAAATGAAGTGAAATCAAGCCCAAATCTGCTCAAAAGCTTTTCTCTCTATTAGAGAAAGCTGTTTCATTCAATATTCAGTGCAAATCTTGCCAAACTGAAACAAGCTTATGCCTTATGAAGTACAATGTTTTCTGCAATGCTGTAAGACAGTTTTTAATGTGTTAGAAGTTATATGCACAAAAACTTATGTTAGGACTTCAATTATCAAGATTGTCAGTTTACAGCTTTCTGAGTCCAGTAATGTTTGAAATAGTGCCTCTGTTCAAATGAAGTGAAATCAAGCCCAAATCTGCTCAAAAGCTTTTCTCTCTATTAGAGAAAGCTGTTTCATTCAGTATTTAGTGCAAATCTTGCCAAACTGAAAGATGCTTATGCCTTATGAAATACAATGTTTCTGCAATGCTGTAAGACAGTTTTTAATGTGTTAGAAGTTATATGCACAAAAACTTATGTTAGGACTTCAATGATCAAGATTGTCAGTTTACAGCTTTCTGAGTCCAGTAATGTTGAAAATAGTGCATCTGTTCAAATGAAGTGAAATCAAGCCCAAATCTGCTCAAAAGCTTTTCTCTCTAGTAGAGAAAGCTGTTTCATTCAGTATTCAGTGCAAATCTTGCCAAACTGAAAGATGCTTGTGCCTTATGAAATACAATGTTTTCTGCAATGCTGTAAGACAGTTTTTAATGTGTTAGAAGTTATATGCACAAAAACTTATGTTAGGACTTCAATGATCAAGATTGTCAGTTTACAGCTTTCTGAGTCCAGTAATGTTGAAATAGTGCATCTGTTCAAATGAAGTGAAATCCAAGCCCAAATCTGCTCAAAAGCTTTTCTCTCTATTAGAGAAAGCTGTTTCATTCAATATTCAGTGCAAATCTTGCCAAACTGAAAGATGCTTGTGCCTTATGAAATACAATGTTTTCTGCAATGCTGTAAGACAGTTTTTAATGTGTTAGAAGTTATATGCACAAAAACTTATGTTAGGACTTCAATGATCAAGATTTTCAGTTTACAGCTTTCTGAGTCCAGTAATGTTGAAATAGTGCCTCTGTTCAAATGAAGTGAAATCAAGCCCAAATCTGCTCAAAAGCTTTTCTCTCTATTAGAGAAAGCTGTTTCATTCAGTATTCAGTGCAAATCTTGCCAAACTGAAAGATGCTTATGCCTTATGAAATACAATGTTTTCTGCAATGCTGTAAGACAGTTTTTAATGTGTTAGAAGTTATATGCACAAAAACTTATGTTAGGACTTCAATGATCAAGATTGTCAGTTTACAGCTTTCTGAGTCCAGTAATGTTGAAATAGTGCCTCTGTTCAAATGAAGTGAAATCAAGCCCAAATCTGCTCAAAAGCTTTTCTCTCTATTAGAGAAAGCTGTTTCATTCAGTATTCAGTGCAAATCTTGCCAAACTGAAAGATGCTTATGCCTTATGAAATACAATGTTTTCTGCAATGCTGTAAGACAGTTTTTAATGTGTTAGAAGTTATATGCACAAAAACTTATGTTAGGACTTCAATGATCAAGATTGTCAGTTTACAGCTTTCTGAGTCCAGTAATGTTGAAATAGTGCCTCTGTTCAAATGAAGTGAAATCAAGCCCAAATCTGCTCAAAAGCTTTTCCCTCTATTAGAGAAAGCTGTTTCATTCAGTATTCAGTGCAAATCTTGCCAAACTGAAAGATGCTTATGCCTTATGAAATACAATGTTTTCTGCAATGCTGTAAGACAGTTTTTTAATGTGTTAGAAGTTATATGCACAAAAACTTATGTCAGTTCACAGCATTCTGAGATCACTAATGCTGAAATAGTGTTTCTGTTGAAATGAATTGGAAACAAGCCCAAATCTGCTAAAAACCATCTCTCTCAGTTAGAGAATGTTGCTTCATTCCATGTTAAATACAAATCTTGCCAAAATGATAGATGACTCTGTCCTGTGATTAGAAATACTTTTTGCAAGACAGAAAGACAGTTTTCAATGTGTTAGAATTCCTATGCACATAAACTTGTGTTAGAGCCTCAATGCTCAGGTTTTGTCAGTTCACAGCATTCTGAGATCACTAATGCTGAAATAGTGTTTCTGTTGAAAATGAAGTGGAAACAAGGCCAAATATGCTAAAAACCATCTCTCTCAGTTAGAGAATGTTGCTTCATTCCATGTTAAATACAAATCTTGCCAAAATGATAGATGACTCTGTCTTGTGAATAGAAATGCTTTTTGCAATACAGAAAGACAGTTTTCAATGTCTTAGAATTCCTATGCACATAAACTTGTGTTAGAGCCTCAATGCTAAGGTTTGTCAGTTCACAGCATTCTGAGATCACTAATGCTGAAATAGTGTTTCTGTTGAAATGAAGTGGAAACAAGGCCAAATATGCTAAAAACCATCTCTCTCAGTTAGAGAATGTTGCTTCATTCCATGTTAAATACAAATCTTGCCAAAATGATAGATGACTCTGTCTTGTGTTTAGAAATGCTTTTTGCAAGACAGAAAGACAGTTTTCAATGTGTTAGAATTCCTATGCACATAAACTTGTGTTAGAGCCTCAATGCTCAGGTTTGTCAGTTCACAGCATTCTGAGATCACTAATGCTGAAATAGTGTTTCTGTTGAAATGAAGTGGAAACAAGCCCAAATATGCTAAAAACCATCTTTCTCAGTTAGAGAATGTTGCTTCATTCCATGTTGAATACAAATCTTGCCAAAATGAAAGATTCCTCTGTCTTGTAATTAGAAAGGCATTTTGCAAGACAGAAAGACAGTTTTCAATGTGTTAGAATTCCTATGCACATAAACTTGTGTTAGAGCCTCAATGCTCAGGTTTGTCAGTTCACAGCATTCTGAGACCACTAATGCTGAAATAGTGTTTCTGTTGAAATGAATTGGAAACAAGCCCAAATATGCTAAAAACCATCTCTCTCAGTTAGAGAACGTTGCTTCATTCCATGTTAAATACAAATCTTGCCAAAATGAAAGATTCCTCTGTCTTGTGATTAGAAAGGCTTTTTGCAATACAGAAAGACAGTTTTCAATGTGTTAGAATTCCTATGCACATAAACTTGTGTTAGAGCCTCAATGCTCAGGTTTGTCAGTTCACAGCATTCTGAGATCACTAATGCTGAAATAGTTTTTCTGTTGAAATGAAGTGGAAACAAGCCCAAATATGCTAAAAACCATCTCTCTCAGTTAGAGAATGTTGCTTCATTCCATGTTAAATACAAATCTTGCCAAAATGATAGATGACTCTATCTTGTGATTATAAATGCTTTTTGCAAGACAGAAAGACAGTTTTCAATGTGTTAGAATTCCTATGCACATAAACTTGTGTTAGAGCCTCAATGCTCAGGTTTGTCAGTTCACAGCATTCTGAGATCACTAATGCTGAAATAGTTTTTCTGTTGAAATGAAGTGGAAACAAGTCCAAATATGCTAAAAACCATCTCTCTCAGTTAGAGAATGTTGCTTCATTCCATGTTAAATACAAATCTTGCCAAAATGATAGATGACTCTATCTTGTGATTATAAATGCTTTTTGCAAGACAGAAAGACAGTTTTCAATGTGTTAGAATTCCTATGCACATAAACTTGTGTTAGAGCCTCAATGCTCAGGTTTGTCAGTTTACAGCATTCTGAGATCACTAATGCTGAAATAGTGTTTCTGTTGAAATGAAGTGGAAACAAGGCCAAATATGCTAAAAACCATCTCTCTCAGTTAGAGAATGTTGCTTCATTCCATGTTAAATACAAATCTTGCCAAAATGATAGATGACTCTGTCTTGTGAATAGAAATGCTTTTTGCAATACAGAAAGACAGTTTTCAATGTCTTAGAATTCCTATGCACATAAACTTGTGTTAGAGCCTCAATACTCAGGTTTGTCAGTTCACAGCCTTCTGAGATCAATAATGCTGAAATAGTGTTTCTGTTGATATGAAGTGGAAACAAGCCCAAATATGCTAAAAACCATCTCTTTCAGTTAGAGAATGTTGCTTCATTCCATGTTAAATACAAATTTTGCCAAAATGATAGATGCCTCTGTCTTGTGATTAGAAATGCTTTTTGCAAGACAGTTTTCAATGTGTTAGAATTCCTATGCACATAAACTTGTGTTAGAGCCTCAATACTCAGGTTTGTCAGTTCACAGCCTTCTGAGATCATAATGCTGAAATAGTGTTTCTGTTGATATGAAGTGGAAATAAGCCCAAATATGCTAAAAACCATCTCTTTCAGTTAGAGAATGTTGCTTCATTCCATGTTAAATACAAATCTTGCCAAAATGAAAGATTCCTCTGTCTTGTGAATTGAAATGCTTTTTGCAAGACAGAAAGACAGTTTTCAATGTGTTAGAATTCCTATGCACATAAACTTGTGTTAGAGCCTCAATGCTCAGGTTTGTCAGTTCACAGCATTCTGAGATCACTAATGCTGAAATAGTGTTTCTGTTGAAATGAAGTGGAAACAAGCCCAAATATGCTAAAAACCATCTCTCTCAGTTAGAGAACGTTGCTTCATTCCATGTTAAATACAAATCTTGCCAAAATGAAAGATTCCTCTGTCTTGTGATTAGAAAGGCTTTTTGCAATACAGAAAGACAGTTTTCAATGTGTTAGAATTCCTATGCACATAAACTTGTGTTAGAGCCTCAATGCTCAGGTTTGTCAGTTCACAGCATTCTGAGATCACTAATGCTGAAATAGTGTTTCTGTTGAAATGAAGTGGAAACAAGCCCAAATATGCTAAAAACCATCTTTCTCAGTTAGAGAATGTTGCTTCATTCCATGTTAAATACAAATCTTGCCAAAATGAAAGATTCCTCTGTCTTGTAATTAGAAAGGCATTTTGCAAGACAGAAAGACAGTTTTCAATGTGTTAGAATTCCTATGCACATAAACTTGTGTTAGAGCCTCAATGCTCAGGTTTGTCAGTTCACAGCATTCTGAGATCACTAATGCTGAAATAGTGTTTCTGTTGAAATGAATTGGAAACAAGCCCAAATATGCTAAAAACCATCTCTCTCAGTTAGAGAACGTTGCTTCATTCCATGTTAAATACAAATCTTGCCAAAATGAAAGATTCCTCTGTCTTGTGATTAGAAAGGCTTTTTGCAATACAGAAAGACAGTTTTCAATGTGTTAGAATTCCTATGCACATAAACTTGTGTTAGAGCCTCAATGCTCAGGTTTGTCAGTTCACAGCATTCTGAGATCACTAATGCTGAAATAGTGTTTCTGTTGAAATGAAGTGGAAACAAGCCCAAATATGCTAAAAACCATCTCTCTCAGTTAGAGAATGTTGCTTCATTCCATGTTAAATACAAATCTTGCCAAAATGATAGATGACTCTATCTTGTGATTATAAATGCTTTTTGCAAGACAGAAAGACAGTTTTCAATGTGTTAGAATTCCTATGCACATAAACTTGTGTTAGAGCCTCAATGCTCAGGTTTGTCAGTTCACAGCATTCTGAGATCACTAATGCTGAAATAGTGTTTCTGTTGAAATGAAGTGGAAACAAGTCCAAATATGCTAAAAACCATCTCTCTCAGTTAGAGAATGTTGCTTCATTCCATGTTAAATACAAATCTTGCCAAAATGATAGATGACTCTATCTTGTGATTATAAATGCTTTTTGCAAGACAGAAAGACAGTTTTCAATGTGTTAGAATTCCTATGCACATAAACTTGTGTTAGAGCCTCAATGCTCAGGTTTGTCAGTTCACAGCATTCTGAGATCACTAATGCTGAAATAGTGTTTCTGTTGAAATGAAGTGGAAACAAGGCCAAATATGCTAAAAACCATCTCTCTCAGTTAGAGAATGTTGCTTCATTCCATGTTAAATACAAATCTTGCCAAAATGATAGATGACTCTGTCTTGTGAATAGAAATGCTTTTTGCAATACAGAAAGACAGTTTTCAATGTCTTAGAATTCCTATGCACATAAACTTGTGTTAGAGCCTCAATACTCAGGTTTGTCAGTTCACAGCCATCTGAGATCAATAATGCTGAAATAGTGTTTCTGTTGATATGAAGTGGAAACAAGCCCAAATATGCTAAAAACCATCTCTTTCAGTTAGAGAATGTTGCTTCATTCCATGTTAAATACAAATTTTGCCAAAATGATAGATGCCTCTGTCTTGTGATTAGAAATGCTTTTTGCAAAGACAGTTTTCAATGTGTTAGAATTCCTATGCACATAAACTTGTGTTAGAGCCTCAATACTCAGGTTTGTCAGTTCACAGCCATCTGAGATCAATAATGCTGAAATAGTGTTTCTGTTGATATGAAGTGGAAATAAGCCCAAATATGCTAAAAACCATCTCTTTCAGTTAGAGAATGTTGCTTCATTCCATGTTAAATACAAATCTTGCCAAAATGAAAGATTCCTCTGTCTTGTGAATTGAAATGCTTTTTGCAAGACAGAAAGACAGTTTTCAATGTGTTAGAATTCCTATGCACATAAACTTGTGTTAGAGCCTCAATGCTCAGGTTTGTCAGTTCACAGCATTCTGAGATCACTAATGCTGAAATAGTGTTTCTGTTGAAATGAAGTGGAAACAATCCCAAATATGCTAAAAACCATCTCTCTCTGTTAGAGAACGTTGCTTCATTCCATGTTAAATACAAATCTTGCCAAAATGAAAGATTCCTCTGTCTTGTGATTAGAAAGGCTTTTTGCAATACAGAAAGACAGTTTTCAATGTGTTAGAATTCCTATGCACATAAACTTGTGTTAGAGCCTCAATGCTCAGGTTTGTCAGTTCACAGCATTCTGAGATCACTAATGCTGAAATAGTGTTTCTGTTGAAATGAATTGGAAACAAGCCCAAATATGCTAAAAACCATCTCTCTCAGTTAGAGAACGTTGCTTCATTCCATGTTAAATACAAATCTTGCCAAAATGAAAGATTCCTCTGTCTTGTGATTAGAAAGGCTTTTTGCAATACAGAAAGACAGTTTTCAATGTGTTAGAATTCCTATGCACATAAACTTGTGTTAGAGCCTCAATGCTCAGGTTTGTCAGTTCACAGCATTCTGAGATCACTAATGCTGAAATAGTGTTTCTGTTGAAATGAAGTGGAAACAAGGCCCAAATATGCTAAAAACCATCTCTCTCAGTTAGAGAATGTTGCTTCATTCCATGTTAAATACAAATCTTGCCAAAATGATAGATGACTCTGTCTTGTGAATAGAAATGCTTTTTGCAATACAGAAAGACAGTTTTCAATGTCTTAGAATTCCTATGCACATAAACTTGTGTTAGAGCCTCAATGCTAAGGTTTGTCAGTTCACAGCATTCTGAGATCACTAATGCTGAAATAGTGTTTCTGTTGAAATGAAGTGGAAACAAGCCCAAATATGTTAAAAACCATCTCTTTCAGTTAGAGGATGTTGCTTCATTCCATGTTAAATACAAATCTTGCCAAAATGAAAGATTCCTCTGTCTTGTGAATTGAAATGCTTTTTGCAAGACAGAAAGACAGTTTTCAATGTGTTAGAATTCCTATGCACATAAGCTTGTGTTAGAGCCTCAATGCTCAGGTTTGTCAGTTCACAGCATTCTGAGATCACTAATGCTGAAATAGTGTTTCTGTTGAAATGAAGTGGAAACAAGCCCAAATATGCTAAAAACCATCTCTCTCAGTTAGAGAACGTTGCTTCATTCCATGTTAAATACAAATCTTGCCAAAATGAAAGATTCCTCTGTCTTGTGATTAGAAAGGCTTTTTGCAAGACAGAAAGACAGTTTTCAATGTGTTAGAATTCCTATGCACATAAACTTGTGTTAGAGCCTCAATGCTCAGGTTTGTCAGTTCACAGCATTCTGAGATCACTAATGCTGAAATAGTGTTTCTGTTGAAATGAAGTGGAAACAAGGCCAAATATGCTAAAAACCATCTCTCTCAGTTAGAGAATGTTGCTTCATTCCATGTTAAATACAAATCTTGCCAAAATGATAGATGACTCTGTCTTGTGAATAGAAATGCTTTTTGCAATACAGAAAGACAGTTTTCAATGTCTTAGAATTCCTATGCACATAAACTGGTGTTAGAGCCTCAATACTCAGGTTTGTCAGTTCACAGCCTTCTGAGATCAATAATGCTGAAATAGTGTTTCTGTTGATATGAAGTGGAAACAAGCCCAAATATGCTAAAAACCATCTCTCTCAGTTAGAGAACGTTGCTTCATTCCATGTTGAATACAAATCTTGCCAAAATGAAAGATTCCTCTGTCTTGTGATTAGAAAGGCTTTTTGCAAGACAGAAAGACAGTTTTCAATGTGTTAGAATTCCTATGCACATAAACTTGTGTTAGAGCCTCAATGCTCAGGTTTGTCAGTTCACAGCATTCTGAGATCACTAATGCTGAAATAGTGTTTCTGTTGAAATGAAGTGGAAACAAGGCCAAATATGCTAAAAACCATCTATCTCAGTTAGAGAATGTTGCTTCATTCCATGTTAAATACAAATCACGCCAAAATGATAGATGACTCTGTCTTGTGATTAGAAATGCTTTTTGCAATACAGAAAGACAGTTTTTAATGTGTTAGAATTCCTATGCACATAAACTTGTTTTAGAGCCTCAATGCTCAGGTTTGTCAGTTCACAGCATTCTGAGATCACTAATGCTGAAATAGTGTTTCTGTTTAAATGAATTGGAAACAAGCCCAAATATGCTAAAAACCATCTCTCTCAGTTAGAGAACGTTGCTTCATTCCATGTTAAATACAAATCTTGCCAAAATGAAAGATTCCTCTGTCTTGTGATTAGAAAGGCTTTTTGCAAGACAGAAAGACAGTTTTCAATGTGTTAGAATTCCTATGCACATAAACTTGTGTTAGAGCCTCAATGCTCAGGTTTGTCAGTTCACAGCATTCTGAGACCACTAATGCTGAAATAGTGTTTCTGTTGAAATGAATTGGAAACAAGCCCAAATATGCTAAAAACCATCTCTCTCAGTTAGAGAACGTTGCTTCATTCCATGTTAAATACAAATCTTGCCAAAATGAAAGATTCCTCTGTCTTGTGATTAGAAAGGCTTTTTGCAATACAGAAAGACAGTTTTCAATGTGTTAGAATTCCTGTGCACATAAACTTGTGTTAGAGCCTCAATGCTCAGGTTTGTCAGTTCACAGCATTCTGAGATCACTAATGCTGAAATAGTGTTTCTGTTGAAATGAAGTGGAAACAAGCCCAAATATGCTAAAAACCATCTCTCTCAGTTAGAGAATGTTGCTTCATTCCATGTTAAAAACAAATCTTGCCAAAATGATAGATGACTCTATCTTGTGATTATAAATGCTTTTTGCAAGACAGAAAGACAGTTTTCAATGTGTTAGAATTCCTATGCACATAAACTTGTGTTAGAGCCTCAATGCTCAGGTTTGTCAGTTCACAGCATTCTGAGATCACTAATGCTGAAATAGTGTTTCTGTTGAAATAAAGTGGAAACAAGTCCAAATATGCTAAAAACTATCTCTCTCAGTTAGAGAATGTTGCTTCATTCCATGTTAAATACAAATCTTGCCAAAATGATAGATGACTCTATCTTGTGATTATAAATGCTTTTTGCAAGACAGAAAGACAGTTTTCAATGTGTTAGAATTCCTATGCACATAAACTTGTGTTAGAGCCTCAATGCTCAGGTTTGTCAGTTCACAGCATTCTGAGATCACTAATGCTGAAATAGTGTTTCTGTTGAAATGAAGTGGAAACAAGGCCAAATATGCTAAAAACCATCTCTCTCAGTTAGAGAATGTTGCTTCATTCCATGTTAAATACAAATCTTGCCAAAATGATAGATGACTCTGTCTTGTGAATAGAAATGCTTTTTGCAATACAGAAAGACAGTTTTCAATGTCTTAGAATTCCTATGCACATAAACTTGTGTTAGAGCCTCAATACTCAGGTTTGTCAGTTCACAGCCTTCTGAGATCAATAATGCTGAAATAGTGTTTCTGTTGATATGAAGTGGAAACAAGCCCAAATATGCTAAAAACCATCTCTTTCAGTTAGAGAATGTTGCTTCATTCCATGTTAAATAAAAATCTTGCCAAAATGAAAGATTCCTCTGTCTTGTGAATTGAAATGCTTTTTGCAAGACAGAAAGACAGTTTTCAATGTGTTAGAATTCCTATGCACATAAACTTGTGTTAGAGCCTCAATGCTCAGGTTTGTCAGTTCACAGCATTCTGAGATCACTAATGCTGAAATAGTGTTTCTGTTTAAATGAATTGGAAACAAGCCCAAAAATGCTAAAAACCATCTCTCTCAGTTAGAGAACGTTGCTTCATTCCATGTTAAATACAAATCTTGCCAAAATGAAAGATTCCTCTGTCTTGTGATTAGAAAGGCTTTTTGCAAGACAGAAAGACAGTTCCTCTTCAGGAACTCGAGCTGCGTCAAAAGCGCTTTGGGGAACGCGCCCAGCGTGCGCGACTCTGAATATCGTGTGAAATCAGACCAATGGAAGAGCGTGACGTCACCGGCGGAGTGACGTAAGCGACCAGGAAGCTATAAAAGCACGTGCCACGCAGCTGGCGTCAGCTTCGCGTCTCTCAGCAAGCGCTCTGTGTGTGATTGTCAAACTGTTTGTCTGTGAGTCTTATTTACTGTTGTCTGTCCAGTTTAAGAGCTCCTAGACAATGCCCAAAAGCAAGGCGAAAGTTAAGCATTCTGGCGATTCCAAATCGCGTTTTAGGCTGTGTGTTCCTCCCTGCCCGAGATATATAACGGGTGGGGATACACACAACCTTTGCGTGGTTTGCCAGCGCTCCCCGCGGTGCTGGTCCCGCTTCTGCTGAGGCAGAACGGCGGCTGCACTCGTGGGGTTCGCAAGTGGATCTGGTGGAGGGAATGGAGACGGGCCAGTCCCTATCTCCTTCCACTTCTGCCAGATCCGGCACCCAATCCCTAGAGTCGGAAGCACGCTCAGCGGTTCCTTCCACTCAGGGAGAGGGGTCGACGCTTCGCCTCTCTTCCTCCGAGGAGGAAGTTGATGTGGAGTCGCTCGACAGGGATTCGCCACCCCACTCGCCGCAGTATGAGGAGCTCTTGGAGGTGGTTACTCGCGCGGTGGCCAAGCTAAACATCGATTGGCCCACCGAGAAAGCAGCTGAACCGCAGAGAAGCAAGCTTGATGAACGCTTCCTGCGCGCGAGTCAGCCACCTCCCAGCCGGGGCCTGCCATTCTTTCCCGACCTGCACGATGAGATCTCCAGGTCGTGGAAACGCCCATTCTCGGCCCGCCTCTACATCCCCTCGTCAGACTACTATGGGAACGTAGTGGGGATGGGAGAGCGCGGTTATAGAGCGATGCCCCGGGTGGAACAGACGCTCGCGAGCTATCTGTCCCCCGGTGCGGCGTCGTCTCTAAAGGCCCCGGCATTGCCCTCAAAGCCACTAAGAACAACTTCGGCTTTGGTGGGCAAAGGGTATGCGGCAGCAGGTCAGGCTGGTGCGTGTCTGCACACCATGGCGGTGTTACAGGCGTACCAAGCCGATCTGCTCAAGGAGCTAGATGAGGGAGAGGAGATCAAGTCCCATGATATCTCTGAGCTAAGAAGGACCGCTGATCTCTCCCTCCGCGCCACCAAGGAGACCGCTCGAGCGATTGGGCGGTCCATGGCAGCTATGGTGGCCGCGGAGAGGCACTTATGGTTGACCCTGTCTGATATGAAAGAGCGGGACAGGGTCTGCCTCATGGACGCCCCGATCCAGCCGACTGGCCTGTTCGGCGACGCAGTCAATTCTGTCGTCGACAGGTTTCAGGAGGCCCGCAAGCAAGCGGCGGCGTTCCATAAGTTCCTCCCTCGTCGCTCCCTCGGGGCATCTGGGCGGGAGATGCCCCAGCCGCTCCCTAGCTCCTCGTACCGCGAGGCTCAGAAGCAGAGCGTCGCCTCTCGTGCTCCTCCGCTGCACTCGTGGGGTTCGCAAGTGGATCTGGTGGAGGGAATGGAGACGGGCCAGTCCCTATCTCCTTCCACTTCTGCCAGATCCGGCACCCAATCCCTAGAGTCGGAAGCACGCTCAGCGGTTCCTTCCACTCAGGGAGAGGGGTCGACGCTTCGCCTCTCTTCCTCCGAGGAGGAAGTTGATGTGGAGTCGCTCGACAGGGATTCGCCACCCCACTCGCCGCAGTATGAGGAGCTCTTGGAGGTGGTTACTCGCGCGGTGGCCAAGCTAAACATCGATTGGCCCACCGAGAAAGCAGCTGAACCGCAGAGAAGCAAGCTTGATGAACGCTTCCTGCGCGCGAGTCAGCCACCTCCCAGCCGGGGCCTGCCATTCTTTCCCGACCTGCACGATGAGATCTCCAGGTCGTGGAAACGCCCATTCTCGGCCCGCCTCTACATCCCCTCGTCAGACTACTATGGGAACGTAGTGGGGATGGGAGAGCGCGGTTATAGAGCGATGCCCCGGGTGGAACAGACGCTCGCGAGCTATCTGTCCCCCGGTGCGGCGTCGTCTCTAAAGGCCCCGGCATTGCCCTCAAAGCCACTAAGAACAACTTCGGCTTTGGTGGGCAAAGGGTATGCGGCAGCAGGTCAGGCTGGTGCGTGTCTGCACACCATGGCGGTGTTACAGGCGTACCAAGCCGATCTGCTCAAGGAGCTAGATGAGGGAGAGGAGATCAAGTCCCATGATATCTCTGAGCTAAGAAGGACCGTTGATCTCTCCCTCCGCGCCACCAAGGAGACCGCTCGAGCGATTGGGCGGTCCATGGCAGCTATGGTGGCCGCGGAGAGGCACTTATGGTTGACCCTGTCTGATATGAAAGAGCGGGACAGGGTCTGCCTCATGGATGCCCCGATCCAGCCGACTGGCCTGTTCGGCGACGCAGTCAGTTCTGTCGTCGACAGGTTTCAGGAGGCCCGCAAGCAAGCGGCGGCGTTCCATAAGTTCCTCCCTCGTCGCTCCCTCGGGGCATCTGGGCGGGAGATGCCCCAGCCGCTCCCTAGCTCCTCGTACCGCGAGGCTCAGAAGCAGAGCGTCGCCTCTCGTGCTCCTCCGCGTCGGGAACGAGAGTCTCGACGACACTCTCGGCCGAGGACTTCCCAGCCCAAACAAGATCTCAGGGCGGTTATTGAAGCTAAGAAGTCCTCGGCCAAGAAACCCTGACGCCAACAACCCAGGGTTTCAGAGGGCAGCCTCTGCTGGGGTAGAGCGGTACACACCGCAGTACACGGTGCCCGTCTCCCCTCAGCGCCCTCTGGGGGCCGGTCTGCTAACCCTGCCAGTGATCCAGGGCGCAGCAGGTCCCAGCGAGCATCGCTCTCAGTATCTTCCGCCCGTGCGCGTAGCGGGGCTGAGACGCTCGCCGCCCCTGCGGGGGCCTCTTACACCAGAGATCAGTCTCGAGAGACTGATTCCCTTAGTAGATTATTTAGCAGCGTGGAAACTACTGCCAAATGTATCTCGATGGGTCCTGCACACAGTAGAAAAAGGCTACCGCATTCAGTTCGGCTCCGTGCCGCCAGTATTCAACGGGGTCGTTCAGACAGTAGTCGGCCTCAGGCAGGGTCTGGTTATGGAACAGGAGGTGAAAACCCTATTAGAGAAGGAGGCCATCGAGGTGGTCCCTCCTCAAGACAGGGAGTCCGGATTTTACAGCCGGTATTTCATAGTTCCCAAGAAGGATGGGGGGCTGCGTCCGATTATAGACTTGAGGGTCTTAAATCGTTCAGTTATGAGACTAAAATTCAGAATGCTCACAATCAAGCAAGTTGTAGCACAGATCAGGTCCCAGGACTGGTTTGTCACGATAGATCTCAAAGACGCATATTTTCATATATCCATCCTTCCACATCACAGGAAGTTTCTGAGGTTCGCTTTCGGGGGCGAAGCTTACCAATATCGAGTACTTCCCTTCGGCCTTGCATTCTCACCCCGCACGTTCACAAAATGTGTAGACGCGGCTCTGGTCCTCCTGCGCATGCAGGGCATCCGCATTCTCAACTATATCGACGATTGGTTGATCTTAGCTCAGTCAGAGCAGGCTGCGGTTCGGCATCGAGAAGTCGTCCTCGCACATATGGGGGAGCTGGGTTTGAGACTGAACGCCAAGAAGAGTGTACTTTCTCCGGTTCAGAGAACCACCTATCTAGGCGTAGTATGGGATTCGACCACGATGCAGGCACGATTGTCCCCTGCTCGTATCGAGTCGATCCGCATCTCAGTCGAGAGAGTCAAACAAGGCCAGTCACTCACTGTCAAACAATTTCAGAGATTGTTGGGTCTGATGGCAGCTGCGTCCAACGTGATACCTCTTGGCCTGCTGTACATGAGGCCCCTGCAGTGGTGGCTCAAGACCAAGGGATTTTCCCCGAGGGGCAATCTACTCCGCACTATCAAGGTCACGCGGCGCTGCCTACGTGCCTTAGATGTATGGAAGAAACCTTGGTTCTTGAAACAGGGCCCGGTGCTGGGAGCTCTTTGTCGCCGTGTAACGCTAGCGACAGATGCATCCCTCACTGGTTGGGGTGCAGTCATGAGTGGCCACCCTGCCCGTGGTCTGTGGAGCGATCGCCATCGAACATGGCATATCAATTGTCTAGAAATGCTAGCAGTTTTTCGTGCACTGAAGCACTTCCTCCCAGACCTAAGGGGTCACCATGTGTTGGTGCGCACCGACAACACATCGGTGGTCTCCTATATCAACCACCAGGGAGGTCTGCGTTCGCGCCCTTTGTACAAGCTGGCGCACCAGATCCTGGTGTGGTCCCAGAGCAAACTCCTCTCACTAAGAGCAGTATATATTCCTGGGAAACAAAATGTGGGAGCAGACATACTGTCGAGGCAGGGGCCGAGGCCCGGGGAGTGGAAACTTCACCCACAAGTAGTGAAGCAGATATGGAGAATATTTGGCAGGGCTCAAGTAGACCTATTTGCATCTCAAGAGACGTAACAATGCCCCCTTTGGTTCTCTCTAGTTCATCCAGCTCCTCTGGGACTGGACGCTATGGTACAGACCTGGCCGAGGCTTCGTCTGTACGCATTTCCCCCTATTGCTCTGCTCCCGGGAGTTCTGGCGAGAGTACGCCGGGACGGGGTCCGTCTGTTGTTAGTAGCCCCGTTCTGGCCGGGCCGAGTATGGTTCTCAGATCTAGTCTCGCTCCTCGACGGCTCTCCGTGGGAGATACCGATCAGGACAGACCTCCTCTCGCAGGCGCAGGGTACGATAATTCACCCTCGCCCGGAGTTGTGGAAGCTGTGGGTGTGGCCCCTGAGGGGGCACAACTTTTAGCAGCCGGTCTCTCAACCGAGGTTGTTGAGACCCTTCTCCAATCCAGAGCTCCCTCAACGAGGAAACTGTACGCCTGAGGTGGAAACTCTTCACCTCATGGTGCAGAGACCGCCAGCTAGACCCAGCAAACTGCCCGATTGGTACAGTTCTGGAGTTTCTACAGGCTAGGCTCTCTGCAGGGTTGACCCACTCCACGCTGAAGGTTTACGTGGCGGCTATTGCGGCCTACCACGCCCTTCTCGATGGCCAGTCTTTGGGAAGACACCCCTTAGTTACACGTTTCCTCCGCGGTGCGCTGAGGCTGAAACCTCCAGTACGGTCCCGTATTCCCCCGTGGGACCTGGTGGTGGTGTTAGAGCATTTGAACCTATTCAAGATATCTCAGACAGACACCTTACACTTAAAACCTCCTTTCTGTTGGCTATCACCTCTCTGCGGAGAGTAGGAGACCTTCAGGCCCCTCTCTGTGGCCCCTACTTATCTTGAATTTGCACCAGGCATGACTAAAGCGTTCATATACCCTCGAGCGGGATATGTTCCTAAGGTTCCCTCTGTTACACCACAACCTGTCGTACTGCAGGCCTTCTGTCCTCCTCCCTTTCGGGAGCCCGACCAGGCGAAGCTAAATTGTATGTGTCCAGTTAGAGCGCTGGACGCATACGTCCACAGAGCTGCCCTGTGGAGAAAGACCGATCAATTGCTTGTATGCTACGGTCCCCCCAAGAGGGGTTTTCCTGCTTCTAAACAGACTATCAGTCGTTGGATAGTCGAGGCTATCAACGCTTCCTATGAGTCCTCTGGTCGTCCCCCGCTGTCGGGAGCCAAGGCTCACTCTACCCGGGGTATGGCGGCCTCCAAGGCCTTCTTAGCAGGTGTATCCATGCTGGACATCTGCAACGCTGCGGGATGGTCCACGCCCTCCACGTTTGTCAGATTCTATGGCCTAGACATGCCAGTCACTCCAGGCGCTTCAGTCCTCCTGACCTAAGCTGTGCTCTTCGGATACACACTAGGCAGGGGTTTGGTAGTCTGGCGGCGTTGGTACTCGTTCCCCAAAGCGCTTTTGACGCAGCTCGAGTTCCTGAAGAGGAACGTCTCTAGGTTACGTATGTAACCCTAGTTCCTCGAGGGAACGAGACGCTGCGTCTCGGAGCCATACCCCCCGGCACCCCTGCCGGCGCTTGCTGGTACTCAAAGCTGACGCCAGCTGCGTGGCACGTGCTTTTATAGCTTCCTGGTCGCTTACGTCACTCCGCCGGTGACGTCAGGCTCTTCCATTGGTCTGATTTCACACGATATTCAGAGTCGCGCACGCTGGGCGCGTTCCCCAAAGCGCTTTTGACGCAGCGTCTCGTTCCCTCGAGGAACTAGGGTTACATACGTAACCTAGAGACGTTTTCAATGTGTTAGAATTCCTATTCACATAAACTTGTGTTAGAGCCTCAATGCTCAGGTTTGTCAGTTCACAGCATTCTGAGATCACTAATGCTGAAATAGTGTTTCTGTTGAAATGAATTGGAAACAAGCCCAAATATGCTAAAAACCATCTCTCTCAGTTAGAGAACGTTGCTTCATTCCATGTTAAATACAAATCTTGCCAAAATGAAAGATTCCTCTGTCTTGTGATTAGAAAGGCTTTTGCAAGACAGAAAGACAGTTTTCAATGTGTTAGAATTCCTATGCACATAAACTTGTGTTAGAGCCTCAATGCTCAGGTTTGTCAGTTCACAGCATTCTGAGATCACTAATGCTGAAATAGTGTTTCTGTTGAAATGAAGTGGAAACAAGTCCAAATATGCTAAAAACCATCTCTCTCAGTTAGAGAATGTTGCTTCATTCCATGTTAAATACAAATCTTGCCAAAATGATAGATGACTCTATCTTGTGATTATAAATGCTTTTGCAAGACAGAAAGACAGTTTCAATGTGTTAGAATTCCTATGCACATAAACTTGTGTTAGAGCCTCAATGCTCAGGTTTGTCAGTTCACAGCATTCTGAGATCACTAATGCTGAAATAGTGTTTCTGTTGAAATGAAGTGGAAACAAGCCCAAATATGCTAAAAACCATCTCTTTCAGTTAGAGAATGTTGCTTCATTCCATGTTAAATACAAATCTTGCCAAAATGAAAGATTCCTCTGTCTAGTGAATTGAAATGCTTTTTGCAAGACAGAAAGACAGTTTTCAATGTGTTAGAATTCCTATGCACCATAAACTTGTGTTTAGAGCCTCAATGCTCAGGTTTGTCAGTTCACAGCATTCTGAGATCACTAATGCTGAAATAGTGTTTCTGTTGAAATGAAGTGGAAACAAGCCCAAATATGCTAAAAACCATCTCTCTCAGTTAGAGAATGTTGCTTCATTCCATGTTAAATACAAATCTTGCCAAAATGATAGATGACTCTGTCTTGTGATTAGAAATGCTTTTTGCAAGACAGAAAGGACAGTTTTCAATGTTTAGAATTCCTATGCACATAAACTTGTGTTAGAGCCTCAATGCTCAGGTTTGTCAGTTCACAGCATTCTGAGATCACTAATGCTGAAATAGTGTTTCTGTTGAAATGAAGTGGAAACAAGCCCAAATATGCTAAAAACCATCTCTCTCAGTTAGAGAATGTTGCTTCATTCCATGTTAAATACAAATCTTGCCAAAATGATAGATGACTCTGTCTTGTGAATAGAAATGCTTTTTGCAATACAGAAAGACAGTTTTCAATGTCTTTAGAATTCCTATGCACATAAACTTGTGTTAGAGCCTCAAATGCTAAGGTTTGTTCAGTTCACAGCATTCTGAGATCACTAATGCTGAAATAGTGTTTCTGTTTGAAATGAATTGGAAACAAGCCCAAATATGCTAAAAACCATCTCTCTCAGTTAGAGAATGTTGCTTTCATTCCATGTTGAAATACAAAGTCTTGCCAAAATGAAAGAATTCCTCTACCTTGTGAAGTGAAATGCTTTTTGCAAGACAGAAAGACAGTTTTTCAAAGTGTTAGAAATTCCTATGCACATAAACTTGTGTTAGGAGCCTCAATGCTCAGGTTTGTCAGTTCACAGCATTCTGAGATCACTAATGCTGAAATAGTGTTTTCTGTTGAAATGAAGTGGGAAACAAGCCCAAATATGCTAAAAACCATCTCTCTCAGTTAGAGAATGTTGCTTTCATTCCATGTTAAATTACAAATCTTGCCAAAATGATAGATGACTGTATCTTGTGATTATAAATGCTTTTTGCAAGACAGAAAGACAGTTTTCAATGTGTTAGAATTCCTATGCACATAAACTTGTGTTAGAGCCTCAATGCTCAGGTTTGTCAGTTCACAGCATTCTGAGATCAATAATGCTGAAATAGTGTTTTCTGTTGAAATGAAGTGGAAACAAGCCCAAATATGCTAAAAACCATCTCTCTCAGTTAAGAATGTTGCTTCATTCCATGTTAAATACAAATCTTTGCCAAAATGAAAGATTCCTCTGTCTTGTGATTAGAAAGGCTTTTGCAATACAGAAAGACAGTTTTCAATGTTTTTAGAATTCCTATGCACATAAACTTGTGTTAGAGCCTCAATGCTCAGGTGTGTCAGTTCACAGCCATTCTGAGATCACTAATGCTGAAATAGTGTTTCTGTGGAAATGAAGTGGAAACAAGCCCAAATATGCTAAAAACATCTCTCTTCAGTTAGAGAATGTTGCTTCATTTCCATGTTTAAATACAAATCTTGCCAAAATGAAAGATTCCTCTACCTTGTGAAGTGAAATGCTTTTTGCAAGACAGAAAGACAGTTTTCAAAAGTGTTAGAATTCCTATGCACATAAACTTGTGTTTAGAGCCTCAATGCTCAGGTTTGTCAGTTCACAGCATTCTGAGATCACTAATGCTGAAATAGTGTTTCTGTTGAAATGAAGTGGAAACAAGCCCAAAATATGCTAAAAACCATCTCTTTCAGTTAGAGAATGTTGCTTCATTCCATGTTAAATACAAAATCTTGCCAAATGAAAGATTCCTCTGTCTTGTGATTAGAAAGGTTTTTTGCAATACAGAAAGACAGTTTTCAATGTCTTAGAATTCCTATGCACATAAACTTGTGTTAGAGCCTCAATGCTCAGGTTTGTCAGTTCACAGCATTCTGAGATCACTAATGCTGAAATAGGTGTTTCTGTTTAAATGAATTGGAAACAAGCCCAAATATGCTAAAAACCATCTCTCTCAGTTAGAGAACGTTGCTTCATTCCATGTTAAATACAAATCTTGCCAAAATGAAGATTCCTCTGTCTTGTGATTAGAAAGGCTTTTTGCAAGACAGAAAGACAGTTTTCAAAGTGTTAGAATTCCTATGCACATAAACTTGTGTTAGAGCCTCAATGCTCAGGTTGTCAGTTCACAGCATTCTGAGATCACTAATGCTGAAATAGTGTTTCTGTTGAAATGAAGTGGAAACAAGCCCAAATATGCTAAAAACCATCTCTCTCAGTTAGATGAATGTTGCTTCATTCCATGTTAAATACAAATCTTGCCAAAATGATAGATGCTCTGTCTTGTGATTAGAAATGCTTTTTGCAAGACAGAAAGACAGTTTTCAATGTGTTAGAATTCCTATGCACATAAACTTTGTTAGAGCCTCAATGCTCAGGTTTGTCAGTTCACAGCATTCTGAGATCACTAATGCTGAAATAGTGTTTCTGTTGAAATGAAGTGGAAACAAGTCCAAATATGCTAAAAACCATCTCTCTCAGTTAGAGAATGTTGCTTCATTCCATGTAATACAAATCTGTGCCAAAATGATAGATGACCTCTGTCTGTGATTAGAAATGCGTTTTTGCAAGACAGAAAGACAGTTTTCAATGTGTTAGAATTCCTATGCACATAACTTGTTTAGAGCCTCAATGCTCAGGTTGTCAAGT